>NW_012108175.1:138327-146757 GCF_000951045.1 Mandrillus leucophaeus | reverse complement strand
AAAGACACATGCACACGTATGTTTATTGCAGCACTATTCACAATAGCAAAGACTTGGAACCAACCCAAATGTCCATCAATGATTGACTGGATTAAGAAAATGTGGCACGTATACACCATGGAATACTATGCAGCCATAAAAAAGGATGAGTTCATGTCCTTTGCAGGGACATGGATGAGGCTGCAAACCATCATTCTGAGCAAACTATTGCAAGGACAGAAAACCAGACATGACATGTTCTTACTCATAGGTGGGAACTGAATAATGAGAACACTTGGACACAGGGTGGGGAACATCACATACTGGGGCCTGTTGTGGGGTGGGGGGAGGTGGGGAGGGATAGCATTAGGAGATATACCTAATATAAATGACAAGTTAACGGTGCAGTACACCAATATGGCATATGTATGCACATGTAACAAACCTGTACATTGTGCACATAGAACTTAAATTATAATAATTAAAAAAATAAATAAATGAATAAATAAAAAAGCAAAAAAAGAAACTTAACCAAATGTACAAGAAGAAAACAAACAACTCCTTCAAAAATGGGTGAAATATATGAACATATATTTCTCAAAAACACACATTTATGTGGCCAAAAAACATATGGAAAAAAAGCTCATTATCGCTGGTCATTAGAGAAATGCAAATCAAAACCACAATGAGAGAGCATCTCACACCAGTTAGAATGGTGTTCATTAAGAAGTCAGGAAACAATAGACGCTGGCGAGGATGTGGAGAAATAGGAATGCTTTTATACCGTTGGTGGGAGTATAATTAGTTCAACCATTATGGAAGACAGTATGGCAATTCTTCAAGAATCTGGAACTAGAAATACCATTTGACCCAGCAATCCCATTACTGGGTATATACCCAAAGGATTATACACCATTCTACTAGAAAGACATACGCACATGTACATTTACTACAACACTATTCACAATAGCAAAGACTTGGAACCAACTCAAATGCCCACCAATGTTAGACTGGATAAATAAAATGTGGCACATATACACCATGGAATACTATGCAGCCATAAAAAGAATGAGTTCGTGTCCTTTGCAAGAACATGGATGAAGCTGGAAATCATTATCCTCAGCAAACTAACACAAGAACAGAAAACCAAACAATGCATGTTCTCACTCATAAGTGGGAGTTGAACAATGAGAACACATGGACACAGGGAGGGCAGCATCACACACCAGGGCCTGTCAGGGGGTGGGGGGAAGGGAAGCAATAGTATTAGGAGAAATTCCTAATGTAGATGACGGGTTGATGGGTGCAGCAAACCACCATGACACATGTTTACCTATGTAACAAACCTTCATGTTCTGCACATGTATCCCAGGACTTAAAGTAGAATAGTAATAAAAAAGTATATATCAACACTAACAAAAACAAAACTAAACAAAACAAAATAAATCCAACAACATATCAAAAACATAATTCATTATGATCAAATGGGTTTCATACCAGGAATGTAGGGATAGTTTAACATGTGCAAGTCAATAAATGTGATACACCACATAAACAGAATTAAAAAGAAAACTCACATGATCATCAGTAGAAGCAGAAGAGGTATCTGACAAAATCCAGCATCTTTGTATGATTAAAACTCTCAGCAAAATCAGCATAGAAAAGACATACCTCAATATAATAAAAGCCGTCCATGAGAAACCCACAGCCAACATAATACTGAATGAGGAAAAGTTGAAACCATTCCCTCTGAGAAATGGAACAAGACAAAGATGCCCACTCTCACCACTCCTCTTCAACATAGTACTGAACGTCCTAGCCAGAGCAATCCTACAAGAGAAAGAAATAAAGGACATCCAAACCAGTAAAGAGGAAGTCAATCTGTTGCTGTTTGCTGATGATATAATCATTTACCTAGAAAACCCTAAAGACTCCTCCAGAAAGCTCCTAGTACTGATAAAAGAATTCAGCAAAGTTTCTTCATACAAAAATTAGACAAATGTACACAAATCAGTAGCTCTTCTATACATCAACAGCAACCAAGTGGAGAGTCAAGTCAAGAACTCAACTCCTTTTACAATAGCTGCAAAAACGAACAAACAAAACAAAACAAACAAAAACAAACAAACAAATAACAACCAAAACAGACCTTAGGAATATACCTAACCAAGAACATGAAAGACCTCTATAAGGAAAACTATAAAACACTGACGAAAGAAATCATAGACAACACAAACAAATGAAACACATCCCATGCTCATGGATGGCTAGAATCAATATTGTGAAAATGACCATACTGCCAAAAGTAGTTTCAGCACACAATTCCCATCAAAACACCACCGTCATTCTTCACAGACTTAGAAAAAAATCTAAAATTAATATGGAACCAAAAATGACATAACCAAAGCAAGACTAAGCAGAAAGAACAAAACGGCAAGCATCACGTAACCTGATTTCAAAGTATAATATAAGGTCATAGTCACCAAAACAGCATGGTACTGTATAAAAGTAGGCAAACAGACCAATAGAACAAATTGGAGAACCCAAAAGCAAAGCCAACTGATCTTTGACAAAGCAAATAAAAACATAAAGTGGGGATAGGACACCATTTTCAACAAATGGTGCTAGGATAATTGTCTAGCCACATGTAGAATAAAACGGGATCCTCATCTCTAACCTTATACAAAAATCAACTCAAGATGGCTTAAGGACTTTAATGTAAGATATGAAACTATAAAAATTATAGAAGATAACATTGAAAAACCCCTTATAGATGTTGGCTTAGGCAAGGATTTTATAATCAAGAAACCAAAAGCAAATGCAATAAACACAAAGCTGGGACTTAATGAATCTAAAGAGCTTCTGCACTGCAAAAGGAACAATCAGCAGAGTAAACAGAAAACCCACAGAGTGAGAAAAAAGCCTTCACAATCTTTCCATCTGACAAAAAACTCATATCCAGAATCTACAATGAAATCAAACAAATCAACAGGAAAGAAACAAACAATCCCATCAAAAAGTTGGCTAACGACATGAATAGGCAATTTTCAAAAGAAGACATACAAATGGCCAACAAACATAAAAGAATGCTTAACATCACTAATGATCTGGGAAATGTAAATCAAAACCACAATGCGATACCACCTTACTCCTACACGAATGGCCATAATAAAAAAATAAAAAAATAAAAAAATAGTAGATGTTGGCATCGGTGCGGTGAACAGGGAACACTTCTACACTGTTGGTGGGAATGTAAACTAGTACTACCACTACGGAAAACAGAGTGGAGATTCCTCAAAGAACTAAAAGTAGAACTACCATTTGATAGTTTGACATGCCATGAGATGTAGGCTCCATGAGAGCAGAGATCTTGTTATACTCACTGCTGTGTCCATAGTGCCTTAATTTTTTTTTTTTTTTATTGCACTTTAAGTTATAAGGTACATGTGCACAACGTGCAGGTTTGTTACACATGCATACATGTGCCATTTGGTATGCTGTACCCGTTAACTTTGTCATTTACATTATGTATATCTCCTAATGCTATCCCTCCCCACTCCCCCTACCCCACAACAGGCCCCAGTGTGTGATGTTCCCCTACCTATGTCCAAGTGTTCTCATTGTTCAATTCCTACCTATGAGTGAGAACATGCGGTGTTTGGTTTTTTGTCCTTGCAATAGTTTGCTGAGAATGATGGTTTCCAGCTTCATCCATGTCCCTGCAAAGGACATGAACTCATCCTTTTTATGGCTGCATAGTATTCCATGGTGTATATGTGCCACATTTTCTTAATCCAGTCTGTCATTGATGGACATTTGGGTTGGTTCCAAGTCTTTGCTATTGTGAATAGTGCTGCAATAAACATACGTGTGCATGTGTCTTTATAGCAGCATGATACATAATCCTTTGGGTATATACCCAGTAATTCAGCATAGTAAGCACTGAATAAATATTTGCTGATTTAATATGCTAGGGTTTCTATCTGGGCTAAATATTCTATCCATTGAGCAATATATCAGTTCTTATTCCAAAACTACATTTTTTTGAGTATTTTAGTCTGAAAAGTCACTTATATTTGCTGATTTAATATGCTAGGGTTTCTATCTCGGCTAAATATTTTATCCATTGAGCAATATATCAGTTCTTATTCCAAGACTATATTTTTTTGAGTATTTTAGTCTGAAAAGTCACTTTATTACCTGATGGAGGAAGCTCTCCCAAATATTCCTTTCTAAAAAGTGTTCTGGCTGGGCGTGGTGGCTCAGGCCTGTAATCCCAGCACTTTGGGAGGCTAAGGTCACCTGAAGTCAGGAGTTCGAGACCAGCCAGGCCAACATGGTGAAACCCCGTCTCTACTTAAAGAAATACAAAAATTAGCTGGGCGTGGTGGTGCGCCTGTGGTCCCAGCTACTCAGGAAGCTGAGGCAGGAGAATTGCTTGAAACTGAGAGGTTGCAGTGAGCTGAGATCATGTCACTGCACTCCAGACTGGGTGACAGAGTGAGACTCCACCTCAAAAAAAAATTTTTTTTTTTTTTTTTTTGGCTAATCTTGCCTATTTGATCTTCCAAACAGAATTTCAAAACAATGTTGTCAATTTTCAAACATATTTTCAAGCTTGTCTTTTATTGTAAGTTTTTAAGGCATGTTAACAATTTCAAATAGGTAACAATAAAAGTACACTAAACATTTTTTAAACGTTTATTATAATTTCAAGGCTACAAGTGCAGATTTGTTACATAGGTAAACATATGTCATGCAGGTTTGCTGCACAGATCATCCCATCACCTAGACACTGAGCCCAGCATCCATTAGCTATTCTTCCTGATGCTCTCTCTCTCTCTCCACCCCAGCAACAGACCCCAGTCTGTGTTGTTCCCAACCATGTGTTCTCATAATTCTGCCCTCACTTACAAGTGAGAACATGCAGTGTTCGCTTTTCTGTTCCTTCATTAGTTTGCTGAAAATAATGGCTTCCAAATCCATCCATTTCCCTGCAAGGGAAATTATCTCATTCTTTTTTACAGCTTCATAGTATTCCATTGTGAATATGAACCATATATTCTTAATCCAGTATCCCATTGAGAGGCATTTAGGTTGATTCCACGTCTTTGCTATTGTAAATAGTGCTGCAATGGACATATGTGTGCATTTGTCTTTATAGTAGACTGATTTATATTCCTTTGGGTATATAACCCAGTAATGGAATTGCTAAGTCAAATGGTATTTCTGTCTTTAGGTCTTTGAAAAATCACCACACTGTCTTCCAGAATTGCAGAACTAATTTATACTCCTGCTAACATTGTATAAGCATTCCTTTTTTTCCACAACCTCACCAGTCTCTGTAATTGTTTGACTTTTTAATAATAGCCATTCTGATTGTTGTTACATGGCCTTCAATGTGGTTTTGATTTGCATTTCTCCAATGATCAGTGATGTTGAGCTTTTTTTCATATGATTGAAGGTCGCAAGTACGTCTTCTTTCATGTGTTCTTTGCCCACTTTTTAATGGGGTTGTTTGTTATTTGCTTGTAAATGTGTTTAAGTTCCTTATAGATGCTGGATATTAGATCTTTGTCAAATGTATAATTTGGAAACATTTTCTCCCATTCCGTAGGTTGTCTGTTCACTCTGTTGATAGTTTATTTTGCTGTGCAGAAGCTCTTTAGTTTAACTAGGTCCCATTTGTCAATTTTTGTTTTTGTTGCAATTGCTTTTAGTGTCTTCGTCATGAAATGTTTGCCCGTGTGTATGTTCTGAATGATATTGCCTAGATTGTCTTCCAGGGTTGTTACAGTTTTGGGTTTTACATTTATGTCTTTAATCCATCTTAATTTTTGTATATGGTGTAAGGAAGGGGTCCAATTTCAATCTTCTGCATATTGCTAGCCAGTTCCCCAGCACTATTTATTGAATAAGGAATCTTTTCCCCATTGCTTTTGTCAGGTTTGTTGAAGATTGAAAAGTTGCAGCTGTGCAATCTTATTTCTGGGTTCTCTATTCTATTCCATTGGTCTACATGTCTTTTTTTTTTGTAACAGCACCATGCTGTTTTGGTTGCTGTAGTATTGTAGTATAGATTGTAGTATAGATTGAAGTCAGGTAGCATTATGCCTCCAGCTTTGTTCTTTTTGCTTAGAATTGCCTTGGCTATTTAGGTTCTCTTTTGGTTTCATATGAATTTTAAATTAGTTTTCTCTAGTTCTGTGAAGAATGTCAATGATGGTTTAATAAAAATAGCATTGAATCAATGAATTGCTTTGGGAAGCATAGCCATTGTAACAATATTGATTCTTCCTATCTATGAGGATTAGACGTTTTCCTATTTTTTTGTGCCATCTATGATTTCCTTTAGCAGTGATTTGTGGTTCTCCTGTAGAGATCTTTCACCTCCCCATTTCATTCTTTCTGTGGTAATTGTGAATGGAAGTTCGTTCATGATTTGGATCTTGGGTTGACTATTATTGGTGTTTAGGAATGCTAGTGATTTTTGCACATTAATTTTGTATCCTGAGACTTTGCTAAAGTTGTTTATCAGCTTAAGTACCTTTTGGGCTAAGGCCATGAAGATTTCTAAATATAGAATCATGTCACCTGCAAAAAGGGATAGTTTGACTTCCTCTCTTCCTGTTTGCATACCCTTTATTTCTTTTTTTTAATTATTATTATACTTTAAGTTCTAGGGTACATGTGCACAGCGTGCAGGTTTGTTACATTTGTATACATGTCTCTTGTCTGACTGCCCTGGCCAGAACTTCCAATACTATGTTGAACAAGAGTGGTGAGAGAGGGCATCCTTGTCTTGTGCCAGTTTTCAAGGGGACTGCTTCCAGCTTTTGCCCATTGAGTATGATGCTGACTAGGGGTTGGTCATACATGGGTCTTATTATTTTGAGGTATGGTCATTTGAGACTTAATTTATTGAGATTTTTTTTTTAACATGAATGGATGTTGAATTTTATCAAAAGCCTTTTCTGCATCTATTGAGATAATCATGTGGTTTTTGCCTTTAGTTATGTTTGTATGATGAACCAGACTTGTTGATTTGCGTATGTAGACCCAATCTTGCATTCTAGGAATGAAGCCTACTTGATTACAGTGAATAAGCTTTTTAATGTGCTGCTGGATTCGGTTTGCCAGTTATTTTTTACAGGATTTTTGCATTGATGTTCATCAAGGATATTGGCCTGCAGTTTTTCTGTTACTGTATCTCTGTCAGATTTTGGTGTCAGGATGACATTGGCCTCATAGAATGAGTTAGGGAGGAATCCCTCCTCCTTACTTTCTTGGAATAATTTCAGTAGGAATGGTCCTGGGCTTCTTTTGGTTGGTAGGCTATTTTTTACTGCTTCAATTTCAGAACTTTTTACTGGTCTGTTCAGGAACTCAATTTCTCCCTGGTTTAGTCTTAGGAGGTTGTATGTGTTCAGGAATTTATCCATTTCTTCTAGATTGTTGAGTTTATGTAGATAGAGGGGGTCATAATATTGTCTTATGATTGTATGTATTTCGGGGGAGGGTCAGTTTTAATGTCCCTCTTATAATTTCTGATTGTGATTATCTGAATCTTCTCTACCTATCAAGATGTCATATTTCAGGCAACTGTAACCAATAGTAAAGAAATAAAAAACTTGAAACGAAGACCCTAAGATAGCTATCCTAAAGACTGAGCTTTGTAACCATATCAGGTATCATGGTAAAACACTGAAAATTTTGGGCTTTGTTGTCATTCCTTAATCAAATATACAAAATAAGTATTAGAAACTATAATATACAATACAGACATACCTTGTTTTATCATCATAATTTGCTTTATTGCACTTTAAATAATTTGTGTTTTTTTCTTTCTTTCTTTTTTTTTTTTGGCAAGGTATTGTTCTGTCACGGAGTCTAGTGTGCAGCAGTGCAGTCATGGTCCACTGCAGCCTCAATTTCACAGGCTCAAGCAATCCTCCTGCTTCAGCCTCTCAAGACCACAGGTGCACACCACAGGTGCACACCACCACACCTGGCTATTTTTTTTTCTTGTACAAACAGAACCTCACTATATTACCCGGGCTGGTCTCAAACTCCAGAGCTCAAGCAATCCTTCTGCCTCAGCCTCCCAAAGTACTGGGATTACAGATGTGAGCCACCACACCCAGCATTTTTTAACGAATTAAGAATTGTGACAACCCTGTGATGAGCAACTCTATTGGATCCATTTTCACAAGAGCATATGCTCACTTTATGTTTCTGTGTTATGCTTTGGCAATTCTTACGATATTTCAAACTTTTTCATTATTATTACATCTGTAATGGTGATCTTTGATTACCGTTATGTGATAACGATAAAATAACGATAAAAATATATATAAATATATTTTTTATATATTATTATTATTATACTTTAAGTTCTAGGGTACATGTGCATAATGAGCAGGTTTGTTACATATGTATACTTGTGCCATG
>NW_012108175.1:116530-132213 GCF_000951045.1 Mandrillus leucophaeus | reverse complement strand
TTTGCGTTTGCAGAGGTTTCTGCTGCTTTTGTTGTTGTTTAGCTGTGCCCTGTCCCCAGAGGTGGAGTCTACAGAGAGAGGCAGGTTTCCTTGAGCTGCTGTGAGCTCCACCCAGTTCGAGCTTCCCAGAGGCTTTTTTTACCTACTTAAGCCTCAGCAACGGTGGGCGCCCCTCCCCCAGCCTCACTGGTGCCTTGCCGCGAGATCGTAGACTGCTGTGCTAGCAATGAGGGAGGCTCCATGGGCGTGGGACCTTCCTGGCCAGGTGTGGGATATAATCTCCTGGTGTGCCTATTTGCTTAAAGCGCAGTATTGGGGTGGGAGTTACCCGATTTTCCAGGTGTTGTGTGTCTCAGTTCCCCTGGCTAGGAAAAGGGCTTCCCTTTCCCCTTGCGCTTCCCAGGTGAGGCGATGTCTCGCCCTGCTTCAGTTCTCGCTGGTCGGGCTGCAGCAGCTGACCAGCACCGATCGTCCGGCACTCCCTAGTGAGATGAACCCAGTACCTCAGTTGAAAATGCAGAAACCACTGGTCTTCTGTGTAGCTCGCGCTGGGAGTTGGAGACTGGAGCTGTTCCTATTCGGCCATCTTGCTCCGCCCCCCGTTTTTTTTTTAACTTTTAACTTTTATAGATACATAATAGGCATAAATATTTTTGGGGGTATGTTTGATATTTTGATACAAGTATAAAATGTATAATGATCAAATCAGGATAACTCTGGTAGCTATCATCTTAAACATATGTAATTTGTGTTAGGAATAGTACCATTCCACTCTTCTAGTTATTTTTAAATAGGTAATAAATTATTGTTAACTATAGTCATGCTATTGTGCTACTGGGCACTAGATCTTTTAATCTCTAACTATATTTTTGTACTCATTAACAAATTTTTCTTTATAACTCCTTCCCACTACTTTTTCCAGCCTATGGTAAGCATCATTCTGCTCTCTATCTCAATGAGTTTAATTTTATATTAGCTCCCACATATGAGCAACAATAAGTAGTATCTGACTTTCTGTTCATGGCTAACTTCGTTTAATATAATGTCCTCTAATTCCATCTATGTTGCTGCAAATATAAAACCTTCATTATTTTTATTGCTGAATAATATTCCATCGTGTATTTTTGCCACATTTTCTTTACCCATTTATCCATTGATAGACACTTAGGTTGATTCCATATCTTGGATATTGTGAATATTGCTGCAATAAACATGGAAGCGCAGATATCTCTTCAATATACTGATTTTCATCCTCTTAAATATATTCCCATTTGAGGATTGCTGAATTATATAATAATTCTATTTTTAGTTTTTTGATGAGCTTCTATATTGTTTTCCATAGTGGCTATACTAATTTACATTCCCAGAAAGAATGTACAAAGTTCCCCTTTTGTCTGCATCCTCGCCAGCATCTCTTATTATTTTTTTGTCTTCTTGATAAAAGACATTCTAACTGGAGTAAGACAATATCTCATTGTGGTTTTCATTTGCATTTCTCTGATAAATAGTGATTTTGAACATTTTTCATATACTTCTTGGTCATTTCTATGTCTTCTTTTGACAAATGTGTATTCAGATCTTTCACCCATTTATAAAACAGAACATTTGTTTTTCCTATTGAGTTGTTTGAGTTTCTTCCATATTCTGGTTATTAATCCATTGTCAGTTGTATAGTTTGCATATATTTTCTCCAATTCTATGTGTTATCTCTTCAGTTCGTTGATTGTTTCCATTGCTGCACAGAAACTTAATACCTTGATGTGATACCAATTGTCCATTTATAATGTGATTGCCTGTGCTTTTTGGTTCTTACTCAAAACATCTTTGCCCAGACTAACAGACTGGGAAATTTCCCCAATGTTTTCTTCTAAAAATTTTATAGTTCCTGGTTTTACATTTAAGTCTTTTATCCATTGTGACTTGATTTTCATATATGGCAAGAGACAGGAGAGTATTTTCTTTCTTCTGCATGTGGACATCTAGGTTTTCCAGAAACATGTATTGAAGAAATGGTCCTTTCTCAAATATGTTCTTGAAACCTTTGTCAAAAATGAGTTGACTTCAAATGTGTGGATTTATTTCTAGGTTTGCATAAACTATTCCATAAGTCTATGCATATGCTTTTATGACAGCACCATGTCGTTTTGGCTAGTATACCTTTGTAGTATAATTTGAAATTAAGTAATATGATGCTTCCAGCTTTGTTCTTTTTGCTCGCTCAGGATTGGTCTGGATAGTTTGGGTCCTTGTGGTTCCATATAAATTTCAGGATCTTTAAATTTTTTCAAAAAATGTCACTGGTATTTTGACAGAAACTGCATTAAATTTGTAGATCACTTTGGATGGCAATGGACATATTAAAAACAACATTGATACTTCCAATCTATTAACACAGAATATTTCCATTTTTGTGTCCTCTTTAATTTTGTTCATTGTTTTATACTTTTCATTATAGAGATCTCTCATTTCTATGATTACGTTTATTTCTGGGTACTTTATTTGTAGCTATTGTAAATGAAATTAATTTCTTGTTTTTTTCTGACTGTTCACTATTGGTTTATGAAATGCTACTGACTTGGGGAAACAAGCCAAAATGGCAAATTAGAAGCAGTTGGGGTCTGTGGCTCTCACAGAGAAGAATGAAAACTTCAAGTAAATTCAGCACCTTCAACTGAAATATCCAGGTCCTTGCATTGGGATTGACTAGGTGAACGGCTAAACCCACAGAGAATGAAAAAAAGCAGGATGGGGTGATAGCCCACCCAGGAGTGGCACCGACCCAAAGTAACCCCTACCCATAGCCAAGGAAAGTGGTGATTGTGTAAACTTACTCGGGAAACCACAGTTCTTCCACAATTTTTTGCAACCCACGGATAAGGAGATCCCTTCGTGAGCCCACTCCACCAAGGCCTTGGGTCCAAAAAGGTGTGCAGAATCTTGGCAGAACAGTAGTTCAGGCTCACAGAAACCCAGGAGTTTTACTGACTCTCGCCCCAGGAATGCTGGCAAAGTAGGAGATCCATCCGTATACTCTACCGGAAAAAGGGCTTAATGCAGGGATCCAAGCAGTGTTGTTTTGTAGGCCCTACCTCCATGGCACCTCACAAGTTAAGACCCACTGGATTGGAATTCCAGCCAGCCAACACAACAGGCTGGAGACTGCCTGATACAAACGAATTTCTGGTGAGAAGGATGGCTGCCATTTCTGTGGTTAGGTTGAATCAGCCATTCTAGCCAGCTGGATCTAGGGGGTCCAGGCAGTCTGCCTGAAGAGAAATCCCACATAATGCAGCACAGCTGCTGTGCCAGATCATGGCCAGACTATTTTTTAAAGTGGAACTCCAATCAATTCCTCCTCACTCAGGGGCGACCTCCCTGTGGGAATTTCAGCAACTCCAGCCAGGATTATACAAACAGAACTCTGATCTCTTCCAGGGATGAAGCCCCCAGAAAGGGGGGCAGCTGCCATTTTTGTGGTTCAGTCAACTAAGCAGGTCTAGCCTGCTGGCTCTAGGGAGTCCAGGTGGTCCTCATGAGAAGGAGTCGCCCCTCTGCCCCCAAACACACACTGCAGCAGAGCTGCTGTTCCAAATTATGACTAGATTGCTTCTTTAAGTGGGACCCCAATCCATCCCTCCTCACTGGGCAGGGCCTCCCTGTGGGAATTTCAGCAACTCCAGCCAGGGTTATACAAACAGAACTTTGATCTCTCCCTAAATAAAAGCCCCCAGGAGGAGGGGTGGCTGACACCTCTGCAGTTCAGTCAACTCAGCCTTTCCAGACTGCTGGCTCTGGAGAGTCCAGCAGGTCTGAACAAGGAAGAGTTACACCCAATGCAGCATACCTGCTCTATTCAAAACCAGCCAGTCTGCTTCTTTAAGTGGGTCTCTGATCCTGTATCTCCTGACTGGGTGAGAACTCCCAACAGGGGTCTCCAGACACCTCCTACAGGATTGTCTGGGCAACAACAGGTCAGTACCTCCCCTGGGACAGAGCTCCCAGAGAAAGAAGCATCCTTCACCAGGTAAGGGGAAACCAATGCAACTAGGGTCTGGAATGATCACCCTACAAAACACAGGAGCCATATGGGAAAGTGGCTTGTTAAAAACAAACAAATGAAAGCAACAACAAAAACATTATTAACAACCCCCCCCACAAATATCCCATTCACAGGTCAGCAGTCTCAAAAACCAAAGATAAATAAGTCCACAAGGATGAAAAAGAATCAGTGCAAAAATGTTGAAAAATAAAAAGATCCAGAGTGCCTCTTATCCTCCAAATGACCACAACAGCTCTCAAGTAAGGGCTCACAACTGGGCTGAGACTGAGGTGGCTGAAGTGACAGAAGTAGGATTCAGAAGGTAAGTAATAACAAACTTTGCCGAGCTAAAGAAGCATCTTCAAGCCCAATGCAAAAACACTAAGAATCATGAAAAATACACAGGAGCTGAAAACCAGAATAGCAACTCTACACAGGCATGTAAAAGACCTCATGGAGCTGAAAAACATATGAGAAATTGACAATGCCATAACAAGTATCAATAGCAAAATAGACCAAGCAAAGAAAATAATCTCAGAGCTTTAAGACTATCTTTCTGAAATTGGACAGACAAAACAAAAAGAGAAAAAAAATCAAAAAACGAACTAAACCACCAAAATTATGGGACTATGTAAAAAGACTGAACCTATCACTGATTGGGGTACATGAAAGAGATGGGAAGGATGGAACAAACTTGGAAAACATACTTCGGGATATCATCCAGGAAAACTTCCCAAACCGAACAAGAGGGGCCAACATTCAAATTTAGGAAATTGAGAGAACCCCAGTCAGAAACTCCACAAGAAAATCAACCCCAAGACACATATTTAATAGATTCTTCAAGATTGAAATAAAATAAAAGATGTTAAGGGAAGTGAGAGAAATGCCAGGTCACCTGCAAAGGGAAACCCATCAGAATAACAGCAGAGCTCTCGGTGGAAACCCTGCAAGCAAGAAGAGATTGGGGGCCAATATTCAACATTCTTAAAGAAAAAAATTTCCAACCCAGAAATTCATATTGGGCCAAACTAAGCTTCACAAGTGAAAGAGAAATAAGATCCCCTTAAGACAAGCAAATGCTAAGAAAACTTGTCACCACCAGGCAAGCCTGCAAGAGTGCCAAAAAAAGCACTAAATAAGAAAAAAGAAAAATTGCTATCGACCACTACAGAAACACACTGAAGTACACAGACTAGTGACACTATCAAGAAACCACATAAACAAGTCTGCAAAATAAACAGCTACCATCTTAACATGATCAAATTCATACATAAAAATATTAACCTTAAATGTAAATGGGAGAAATGCCCTAATTAAATAACATAGAATGACAAGCTGGATAAAGAGTCAAGACCCATCAGTATGCTGTCTTCAAAAGAACCATCACATGTGCAGATAAACACATGTGCAAATAAACTCAAAATAAAGGGATGGAGGAAAAAATATCAAGCAAATGGAAAAAAGAAAAGGGCAGGGGTTGCAATCCTAGTTGCTGAAGAAACAGACTTTAAACCAACAGACCAAAAAAGACAGAGAAGGGCATTACGTAATGGTAAATGGGGTCAATTAAATAAGACCTAACTATCCTAAATACATATGCACCCAATATGGTAGCACCAAGATTCATAAAGCAAGGTTTTAGAGACCTACAAAAAGACTTAGACTCACACACAATAATAATGAGAGACTTAAACACCCCACTAACAATATTAGACCACTGAAAAAGAAAATTAAAGATATTCAGGATCTGAACTCACCTCTGGATCAAGTAGACCCATCTACAGAACTCTTCACCCAAAAACAACAGAATGCACATTCTTCTCATTGCCACATGGCACTTAATCTAAAATTGATACCAATAATAAAAAATAAAACACTCCTCAGCAAATTTTAAAAACCCTGAAATCATAAGAAACTCTTTCAGACCAAAGCACAATCAAATTAGACCTAAAGATGAAGAAATTCATGGAAAACCAAACAACTACATGAAGATTGAAAAACCTGCTCCTGAATCACTCCTGGGTAAGTAATGAAATTAAGGCAGACATCAAGAAGTTCTCTGAAACTAATGAGAACAAAGAGACAACGTACCAGAATGAGATACATTTAAAGCAGTGTTAAGAGGGAAATTTATAGCACTAAATGCCCAAATTAAAAAGCTATAGAATCTCAAATTAACAACCTAACATTACAACTAAAAGAACTAGAAAATTAAGAGCAAACAAACCCCAAAGTTAGCAGAAGACAAAACATAACCAAGATCAGAGTGGAATTGAAGGAGATGCAGATACAAACAAAACTTCACAAAACTCATCGAATCCCGGTGCTGGTTTTTTGAAAAAAAAAAAAAAATTGATATGTTAGCTAGACTAATAAAGAAGAAAAGAGAGAAGAATCAAATAGCCACAAGCAAAAATGATAAAGGGGATATCATCACTGACTCCACAGAAATACAACCAACCATCAGGGAATACCACAAACACCTCTATACACATAACATAGAAAGTATAGAAGAAATGGATAAATTTCTGGACACATACACCTCTCAAGACTGAATGAGAAAAACACTGAATCCCTAAATAAACCAATAACAAGTTCTGAAATTGATAAAGTAATAAGTAGCCTACCAACCAACAAAAAAGCTAAGGTCCAGACAGATTTACAACTAAATTGTTTCAGAGGTACAAAGAAGAGCTGGTAACATTTCTACTGAATCTATTCCAAAAGATTGAGGAGGGACTCTTCCATAACGCATGAGGCTAACGTCACCCTGATACCAAAACCTGAAAGAGATAAAAGAAGACTTCAGGCCAACATTCCTGATGAACATCGATGCAAAAATCCTCAATAAAATGCTGGTGAACTGAATCACGCAGCACATCAAAATGCTTATCCTCCACAATCAAGTTGGCTCCATCCTCAGTATGCAAGGATGGTTCAACATGCACTGATCAACAAATGTAATTCATCAGATAAACAGAACTAAAAACAAAAAACACATGATTATCTCAATAGATACAGAAAAGGCCTCAATAAAATTCAACATCACTTCATGTTAAAAACTCTCAATAAACTAGGTACTAAAGAAACATTCCTCAAAATAATAACAGCCATATATGAGAAACCCACAGCCAGTATCACACTGAATGGACAAAAGCTAAATGCATTCCCCTTAAAAAAGGACACAAGACAAGTATGCCCATCTTGCAACTCATATTCAATACAGAATTGGAAGTTCTGGATAGGAAAATCAGGCAAGAGAAAAAAAAAAAAAGGCATTCAACTATAAAGACAGGAAGTCAAACTATCCCTGTTTGCAGATGACATAATCCTATATCTAATGAATCCCATCATCTCAGACCCAAGGCATCTTAAGCTGATAAGCAACTTCAGCAAAGTCTCAGAATACAAAATGAATGTGCAAAAATCGCTAGCATTTCTACACACCAACAGGCAAGCAGAGAGTGAAATCACAAATGAACTCCCATTCACAAATGCTACAAAAAATCAATTTCCTAGAAATACAGCTAACAGGGGAGGTGAAGGACCTCTTCAAAACAAACAAACAAACAAACAAACTACAAACCAGTGCTTAAGGAAATCAGAGAGGACACAAACAAATGGAAAAACATTCCATGCTCATGGACAGGAATAATTGATATTATGAAAATGGCCATACTGCACACAGTAATTTATAGATCCAATGCTATTCCCATTAAAATACCATTGATACTCTTCACAGAATTAGAAGAAACTATTTCAAAATTCATACGGAACCACAAAAGAGCCCAAAATAGCCAAAGCAATTCTAAGCAAAAAGAACAAAGTCGGACACATCATGCTACCCAACATCAAACTATACTCCAAGGCTACAGTAAGCAAAACAACATGGTACTGGTACAAAAACAGACACATAGACTAATGGAAGATAATAGAGAACTCAGAAATAAAACCACACACCTACAACCATCTGATCTATGACAAGTCTGATGAAAACAAGCAATGGGAAGACGGACCCCTATTTAATAAATGGTGTTGGGAGAACTGGCTAGCCATATGCAGAAAATTGAAACTGGAAGCCTTCCTAACACCTTATACAAAAATTAACTCAAGATGGAGTAAAGACTTAAATGTAAAATACAAAACTATAAAATCACAGAAGAAAATCTAGGAAATATCATTCAGGAAATAGGCATGGGCAAAGATTTCATGATAAAAATGCCAAAAGCAATTGGAAAAAAGGAAAAATCGACAAATAGGACCTATTTAAGTGAAAGAGCTTCTGCATAGCAAAAGAAAATATCACCACAGTGAATAGACAACCTACAGAGTAAGAGAAAATTTTTGCTATCTGTCCATCTGACAACAGTCTAATATCTAGATTTCAAAAGGAATGTAAACAAATATAAAAGAACAAAACAAACAATCCCATTTAAAAGTGGGTAAAGAACATGGACAAATCCTTCTCAAAATAAAACACTCATGCGGCCAAGAAACATATGAAAAAAAGCTAAATATCAGTGGCTGATAGCCACAGGAAACAGATAAATTCCAATGCAGACAGGAACAGGTCCCTGGTGAAATTCAATCTTCAAGCCAAGAGAGTTGAAAGCCTGAAATCCGTGCTGCCGGTTCTGGATAGAGTCCACAACCAGAGTGAGAACTTCTATCCCTGTCTTAGCTTCTCTCTCTTGTTTATTTCCTTCTGATAGATACCTTTTACAAAATAAAATGGTGTTTTTCCCAAAGCCCAACCATAAACCAATCAGCAGGCATTCCCCCATTCTAAGCCCATAAAAATGCCAGACTCAGCTTCAAAGACCACTGCCTGCTTTCAGGTTCCCTCTCAGAGCTGAGAGCTTTCCTTCTGTTGCTCAATAAAATTCTGCTCTGTGTTACTAACTCTCTGGTGTCCATGTACTTTATTCCACTTGGTCATGAAACAAGAACCCAGAAACTGCCGAACGGTGGAAGTAAAAACTGAGGTAACACAGTCCCACTTGCTGAGCTATGGAAGTAAAGAGCTGTGACATCTCATGGAAGCTCAGACCTCAGGATTCCCAGAGCAAGAGCTGTAACACCCCTTGAAGCACCGCGATTGCTGGCATCTTCGAGTTTTGGGGCACCACCACGTTCCCCTGATATAGATACAGGTGCTCAAGTCAGAACCTACTTGCAGCATGCCCAGGCTAGCTGTAGGCTGAGTGCAGAGCCACAGCAGGCAAGCAATCCAGGCTGGGATGCAAGCCAAACTCAGCCTGCCAGGCTGAGTGGGCAAAGTGAGCCCAGCAGGCCCTGAGGGAGGCCCAGGCAGAGATGGCAGTGGCTGGAGAGATTTCCAGCTGGTGAAATCGCACCAAAGGAATCCTGCAACATGACCATTGAAGAAATGCGAACCAAAACCACAATGAGGTACCATCTCATGCCCGTCAAAATGGCAATTATTAAAAAGTCAAAAAACAACAGATGTTGGTGAGGTCATAGAGAAAAAAGGAACGTGTTTACACTGTTGGTTGGAGTGTAAATTAATTCAACCACTGTGGAAGACAAAATGGCAATTTCTCGAAGATCTGGAGGCAGAAATACCATTTGATGCAGCAATCCCATTACTGGGTATATACCCAAAGGAATATAATTTATTCTATATATAATTTATATTTATAAAGGTACATGCATGCATATGTTCACTGCAGCATTACTCACAAAAACAAAGACATGAAATCAACCCAAATAGCTATTAATAATCGACTGGATAAAGAAAATGTAATACATATACACCAAAAAAAATACTATGTAGCCAAAAAAAGGTACAAGGTCATGTCCTTTGCAGGGACATGGATGGAGCTGGAAGCCATTATCCTCAGCAAACTAATGCAGTAACAGAAAACAAAACACTACATATTCTCAGTTATAAGTGGGAGCTGAACGATAAGAACACATGGGGAGGAAACAACACACACTGGGGCCTGTCTGGAGAAGTGGTAGGGGGAGAAAGAGCATCAGAATAAAATAGCTAATGGATACTGGGCTTAATACCAAAGATGATGGGTTGATCTGTGCTGCAAACCACCATGGCACACGTTTACCTATGTAACAAAGCTGCACATTCTGAACATGTATCCTGGAACTTAATAAATGCTACTGATTTTATATCCTGCAACTTTACTGATTTTCTTTGTTAGTTCAAATAGGCTTTTTAAATTATTCTTTTGGTAGAGTCCTTAGATTTTTCTAAATATGAAATTATACCATCTGAAAACAAAAATAATTTGACATCCTCCTTTCCAAATTAAATACCTTGTGTTTATTTCTCTTGCCTAACTGCTGTGGCTAGGACTTTCAATACTATGTTGAATAATAGTGGTGAAAATGGGCATCCTTGTCTTGCTCCAGATCTTAAAGAAAAGGATTTCAGTTTTTCCCCATTCAGGATGATAATAGTTGTGGTTTGTAATATATTGACTTTATCATATTGAGGTATGCTCCTTCTGTACCAAGTTCTTTAAAGAGTTTTTATCACGAAGAAATGTTGAATTTTATCAAGTATTTATTTGGCATATATTGAAATGACCATATGGTTTTTGTCCCTTATTTTGTTGATGTGATGTATCATACTTATTGATTTGCATATGCTGAACCATCTTTGAAACCCTGAAATGAATTCCACTTCATGATGATGAATAATCTTATTATTGATTTGAAGTTTTATTCCATTGTAGTCAGAGAAGATCTTTAATATGATTTTAATTTTTCTGAATTACTTAAGACTTGCTTTGTGGCCTAACATATAGTCTATCCTTGAGAATGTTTCATATACTGAGGAGACAAGTGTGTATTCTGTAGCGGTTCTGTAAATGTCTATTTGGCCCATTTGGTCTATACGCCAGATTAAGTCCAATGTTTCTTTGTTAATTTTTTCTCTACATTATCTATCCAGTGCTGAAAAAGGAGTTTCAATGTCCCCCACTGTAACTGTATTGGGGTGTATATCTCTCTTTAGCATTGATAATATTAGATTTAAATATCTGTATGCTCTAGTGTTGGGCACATAAATATTTACAATTGTTATAGCTTCTTGATAACTTGACCCTATTATAATTATATAAATCACATCCTTGTCTTTTTAAATATTTTTGGCATAAAAACTATATTATCTGATATAAGTATAGCTACTCCTCCTTTTTGGTTTCCACTTGCAGGGAATATGTTTTTCCATCCTTAAATTTCAGACTATGTACATCTTTACAGGTGAAGTAAGTTTCTGGTAGACAACATATAGTTGAGTCTTTTTTTTTTCCCATCCGTTCAGCCACTCTATGTCTTTTGGTTGGATAATTCAGTCCATTTACATTCAATGTTAATATTGATATGTAAGGACTTACGACCGCTATTTTGTTATTTGTTTTAGTGTTGTTTTGTTAGCCCTTTCTTCCTTCCTTCTTGTCCTCCTTTATGTATAAGTGATTTTCTCTGGTAGCATGTTTTAATTTATTGCTTTTCATTATCTGTGAACTTATTACAATTTTTGCTTTGTGAGCACCATAAGGCTTGCAAATAACACGTTATAAGCAATTATTTTAAAACTTTGATCACAATGAAAAGCAAAATAACAAGCAATGAAAATACTAAAAACCCTGCACTTTAATTCCATCCATCCCACCTTCCGACTTTGTGTTCTTTATCTTTTTACATTGCCTGTTGCGGGAAGTCAGGGACCCCGAATGGAGGGACTGGCTGAAGCCGTGGCAGAAGAACATAAATTGTGAAAATTTCATGGACATTTATTAGTTACCAAAATTCAAAATTTTTATAATTTCTTACACCTGTCTTACTTTATTATTATTATATTATTATTATTATTTTTGAGATGGAGTCTTGCTCTGTCACCCAAGCTGGAGTGCAGTGGCACGATCTCGGCTCACTGCAAACTCTGCCTCTTGGGTTCATGCTATTCTCCTACCTCAGCCTCCCATGTAGCTGGAAGTACAGGTGCCTGCCACCATGCCCGGCTAATTTTTTTTTTTTTGTATTTTTAGTAGAGATGGGGTTTCACCATGTTAGCTAGGATGGTTTCGATCTCCTGACCTCGTGATCCACCTGCCTCGGCCTCTCAAAGTGCTGGGATTACAGGCGTAAGCCACCACACCCGGCCTCCTGTCTTACTTTAATCTCTTAATCCCATCATCTTCATAAGCTGAGGATGTATGTCACCTCAGTACCCTGTGATGATTACGTTAACTCTAAAAATTGTTTGTAAAACATGTGTGTTTGAACAATATGAAATCTCATTGTAAAACATGGGTGTTTGAACAATATGAAATCAGTGCACCCTGAAAAAGAACAGAATAACAGCAATTTTCAGGGAACAAGGAAAGATAGCCATAAGGTCTGACTGCCTGTGGGGTCAGGCAGAATATAGCCATATTTTTCTTCCTGCAGAAAACCTATAGACGGATGTGCAAGTAGGAAAGATATCACTGAATTCTTTTCCCATCAAGGAATATTAATAATTGAGACCCTGGGGAAGAAATGCATTCCCGGGGTAGCTCTGGGAGTGTCTGTCTTATGAGGTTGAGAAAAGGACTGAGATATGCCCTGGTCTCCTGAAGTGTCCTCAGGCTTAGTAGGATTGGGAAATTCCAGCCTGGTAAATTCTAGTCAGACCGGTTGTCTGCTCTCAAACCCTGTTTCCTGTTAAGATATTTATCCAGACAATGTGTGCCCAGTGGGACATGGATCCTCATCAGTAATTCTAATTTTGCCCTTGCCTTGTGATCTTGCTCTGCCTTTGCCTTGTGATCTTTTATTGCCCTTTGAAGCACGTGATCTCTGTGACCCACTCCTTATTCGTACACTCCCTCCCCTTTTGAAATCCCTAATAAAAACTTGCTGGTTTTGTGGCGCGGGGTCACCATCATGGTCCTACCAATATATGATGGCAGCACCATAAAATTTCTGTAAAACTTCTCTCTTTGTACTCCTTCTATTTCTCAGATCAGCCAACACTTAGGGAAAATAGAAAAGACGTTTAAATATTGGGGGCTGGTTCCACCAATAATTGCCTACCTTTTAACAAATTGTTATAGTTATTATCTTGAATAGGTTTATCCTTAAGTCTTCATACTAAAGATAGAAGTGGTTGACGCACCAAAATTACAGCATTAAAGTAGTCTATCTTGGCCTGTGTAGTTACTTTTGATAGTGAGTTTATACCCTCAGACAAATTTTTGATGTTCATTAGCATTCTTTTCTTTCAGACTAAAGAATTCCCTTAAGCATTTCCTATAATAAAGGTCTGATGTTGATATAAATCCATAGGTTTTGCTTGTCTGTGGAAATCTTTACTTCTCTTTCATGTTTAAAGAATAACTGCTGAATATAATATTTGGGCTAGAATTTTTTTTCCATGCTTTTAAAAATTTCAATTTTTTGGGGGGGGGAGGGGGGAAAGGTGATGTTTGTTTATATGAATAAGTTCTTTACTGGTGATTCTGGAGATTTGGGGGCACCCATCACCCGAGCAGTGTAGACTGCACCCAACTCATAGCTTTTTATCCCTTACTACCTTCTGACTCTTTCCCGAGTACCCAAAGGCAATTGTATCATTCCTATGTCTTTGCATCCTCACAGTTTAGCTCCCACTTATGAGAACATATGATGTTTGGTTTTCCATTCCTGAGTTACTTCACTTAAAATAATAATCTGGAATTCCATCCAGGATGCTGTGAATTCTACTATTTCATTCCTTTTTATGGCTAACATTCCATTGTATATAAATACCACAGTTTCTTTACGCCTTCGTTGATTGATGGGCATTTGGTCTGGTTCCATATTTTTACAAATGTGAAATGTTCTGCTATAAATATGCATGTGCAAGTATCTTTTTCATATAATGACTTCTTTTCCTCTGGGTAGATACCCAGGAGTGGGATTGCTGGATCAAATGGTAGATCTACTTTTAGTTCTTTAAGGAATCTCCACACTGTTGTCTACAGTGGTTGTACGAATTTAAATTCCCACCAGTAGTGTAGAAGTGTTCCCTCATCATCATATCCATGTCACAATAACATTTACTATTTTTTTGATTTTGTGATTAAGGCCGATCTTGAAGGAATACGGTGGTATCACATTGTGGTTTTGATTTGAATTTCCCTGATCATTAGTGATGTTGAGCATTTCTTCATATGTTTGTTGCCCATTTCTATATCTCCTTTTGAAAATTGTCTCTTCATGTCTTTAGCCCACTTTTTGATAGTATTGTTTGTTTACTTCTTGCTAATTTGTTTGAGTTCTTTGTAGAGTCTGAGCATTAATTGTTAGATGTATAGACTACAAAAACTTTCTCCCACTCTGTGGGTTGTCTGTTAACTTTGCTGATTATTTCTTTTCCTGTGCAGAAGCTTTTCACTTTAATTAATTCCCATCTGTTTATGTTTATGTTGCGGGAAGTCAGGGACTCTGAACGGAGGGACTGGCTGAAGCCATGGCAGAAGAACATACATTGTGAAGATTTCATGGACATTTATTAGTTCCACAAATTAATACTTTTATAATTTCTTATGCCTGTCTTTACTGCAATCTCTGAATATAAATTGTGAAGATTTCATGGACACTTATCACTTCCCCAGTCAATACTCTTGTGATTTCCTATGCCTGTCTTTACATTAATCTCTTAATCCCATCATCTTCATAAAATGAGGAGGATATATGTTGCCTCAGGACCCTATGACGATTGCATTAACTGCACAAATTGTTTAAACAATATGAAATCTGGGCACCTTGAAAAAAGAACAGGATAACAGTAATGTTCAGGGAACAAGGGAGATAACCATTAGGTGTGGCTGCGTGAGAGCCGAGCAGAACAGAGCCATATTTCTCTTCTTTCAAAAGCAAATAGGAGAAATACTGCTGAATTCTTTTTCTCAGCAAGGAACATCCCTAATAAAGAGAATGCGTTCCCAAGTGGAGGTCTCTAAAATGGCCACTTTGGGGACGTCTGTCTTTTACGGTTGTAGATAAGGGATGAAATAAGCCCCGGTCTCCCATAGCGCTCCCAGGCTTATTAGGACGAGGAAATTCCTGCCTAATAAATTTTTTTCAGACTGGTTGTCTGCTCTCAAACCCTGTCTCCTGATAAGATGTTATCAATGACAATGCGTGTCTGAAACTTCATTAGCAATTTTAATTTCACCCCGGTCCTGTGATCTTGCTCTGCCTCCATTTGCCTTGTGATATTTTATTACCTTGTAAAGCATGTGATGTCTGTGACCCACACCCTATTTGTACACTCCCTCCCCTTTTGAAAATCACTAATAAAAACTTGCTGGTTTTATGGCTTGGGGGGCATCACGGAACCTGCCAACATGTGATGTCTCCACCAGACACCCAGCTTTAAAATTTCTCTCTTTCATACTCTTTACCTTTATTTCTCAGACTGGCTGACACATAGGGAAATAGAAAAGAACCTATGTGAAATATCAGGGGCTGGTTGCCCTGATATCTTTGTTTTTGTTGTATTTACTTTTGGGTTCTTGGTCATGAAGTCTTTGCCTAAGCCAATGCCTAAAAGGGTTTTTCTGATGTTATCTCCCAGAATTTTTATAGATTCAGATCTTACATTTAATTCCTTGAGCCATCTTGAGTT
>NW_012108175.1:113422-115646 GCF_000951045.1 Mandrillus leucophaeus | reverse complement strand
TTATTATTATTATTATTATTATTATTATTATTTTGCAGCTATTGTAATACAGGTTGAGTTCTTGAATTTATTCTCAGCTTAGTTGCTGTTGGTGTACAGCATGTCTACTGATTTGTGTACATTAATTTTGTATCCAAAAACTTTGCTGAATTTATTTATCAGTTTTAGAAGCTTTTTGGATAAGTCTTTAGAATTTTTAAGGTATACAACCATGTTATCAGCAAACAGCCACAGTTTGACTTCCACTTTACTGATTTGGATGCCATTGATGTCTTTCTCTTTTCTGATTCCTCTGGCCAGGACTTCTACTATTATGTTGAATAGAAGTGGTAAAAGTGAACATCTTTGTCTTGTTCTGGTTCTCAGAGGCAATGCTTTCAACTTCACCTTGTTCAGAATCATGTTAACTGTGGATTTGTCATAGATGGCCTTTATTACGTTAAGGTATGCCCCTTCTATGATGCTGCTGCTGAGGGTTTTAATCATAAAGTGATGCTGGATTTTGTAAAATGCTTTTTCTGCATCTATTGAGATGATCATGTGAGCTTTGTTTTTAATTCTGTTTATGTGGTGTATTATATTTATTGACTTGCAGATGTTAAACTACTCCTGTGCCGCTGATATAAAACCCACTTGATCATGGTGGATTACCTTTTTGGTATGCTAGTAGCTTTGGTTAGCTTGTATTTTGTTGAAGATTTTTCTATCTATGTTCATCAGGAATATTGGTCTATAGTTTGTTTGTTTGTTTGTTTTCTTGTTATGTCATTTCCTGGTTTTGGTATCAGGGTGATACTGGCTTCATAGAATGATTTAGACAGGATTTCCTTTTTTTTAATCTTATGGAATATTGTTAATAGGACATGTACCAATTCTTTCAATGCCTGACAGAATTCAGCTGTGAATCTGTCTAGTCCTGGACTTTTTTCTTGGTAACTTTTTATATTAAAATTTCAATCTTGCTCCTTGTTACTGATCTGCTCAGAGCTTTATTATTTCCTGGTTAAATTTAAGAGGGTTGCATATTTCCAGAAATTTATCCATTTCCTCTAGGTTTTCTAGTTTATGTACATAAAGGTGTTCACAGTAGCCTAGAATGATCTTTCATATTTCTGTGATATTGGTTGTATTATCTCCCATTTTGTATTTAATTGAGCTTATTTGGAACTTCTCTCTTCTCAGTTAATTTTGTGAATGGTCTATCAATTTTATCTTTTCTAGGAAACAGCTTTTTGTTTTATTTATCTTTGGTACAGTTTTTTGTTTGTTTGTTCCGATTTCACTTAGTTCGGCTCTAATCTTAACTATTTATTTTCTTCTGCTAGATTTGGATTTGTTTCTCTAGCTCCTTGAAATGTGACCTGAGATTGTCTATTTCTGCTCTTTCAGATTTTTTGATGTAGGTATTTAATGCTGTGAATTTTCCTCTTAGCATCACCTTTTGCTGTATTCAAGAGGTTTGGATAGGTTGTGTCACCATTATAATTCAGTTCAAATATATTTTTAAATTTCTACCTTGATTTCATTGTTGACCAAGGATCATTCAAGGGCAGGTTATTTAATTTTCATGTATTTGCAAGGTAATGAGGGTTCCTTTTGGAGTTGATTTCCAATTTTATTCCACTGTGGTCTGAAAGAATACTTGATATAATTTCAGTTTTCTTAAACGTACTGAGACTTCTGCTGTGGCCTATCATATGGTCTGTCTTGGAGAATGTTCCATGTGCTGATGATTAGAATGTATATTCTGCAGTTGTTGGGTAGAAGGTTCTGCAATATCTGTTAAATCCATTTTTTCTAGGGTATAGTTTAAGTCCATTGTTCCTTTGTTTACTTTGTCTTGATAACCTGTCTACTGCTGTCAGCGGTGTACTGAAGACCCACACTATTATTTTGCTGTTGTCTATCACATATCTTATGTCTACTAGTAATTGTTTTATAAACGTGGGAGCTCCAGTGTTAGCTGTGTATATGTTTAGGATTGTGATATTTTCCTGTTGAACTAGTCCTTTTATCATTATATAATGTCCCTCTTTGTCTTTTTTATCTGCTGTTGCTTAAAAGTTTGTCTTGTCAGGCCGGGCGCGGTGGCTCAAGCCTGTAATCCCAGCACTTTGGGAGGCCTAGACGGGCGGATCACGAGGTCAGGAGATCAAGACCATCCTGGCTAACACGGTGAAACCCCGTCTCTACTAAAAATACCAGAAAATTAGCCGGGCGAGGT
>NW_012108175.1:107756-108577 GCF_000951045.1 Mandrillus leucophaeus | reverse complement strand
CCTCCTGGGTTCAAGTGATTCTCCTGCCTCAGCCTCCTGAGTAGCTAGGAATACAGGCATGTGCCACCACGTCTGGCTGACATTTGTAATTTTAGTAGAGATGGGGTTTCACCATATTCCTCAGCCTGGTCTTGAACTCCCAACCTCATGATCCACCTGCCTTGGCCTCCCAAAGTGTTAAGATTACAGGCATGAGCCACCGCACCCGGCCAAGTTGATATTTGTATAAGGTGAGAGATTAGGATTCAGTTTCATTCTTCTACCTGTGGCTTGCCAATTATCCAACACCATTTGTTGAATAGGGTGTCCTTTCCCTACTTTATGTTTATGTTTGCTTTGTCAAAGATCAGTTGGCTGTAAGTATTTGGTTTTATTTCTGGGTTCTCTATTCTGTTCCATTGATCTATGTGCCTATTTTTATACCAGTACCATGCTGTTTTGGTGACTATAACCTTATACTATAGTTTGAAGTCTGGTAATGTGATGTCTCCAGATTTGTTCTTTTTGCTTAGTCTTGCTTTGGCTATGTGGGCTCTTTTTTGGTTCCATATGGATTTTAAGATGATTTTTTTCTAGTTCTGTAAAGAATGATGCTGGTATTTTGATGTGAATTGCATTGAATTTGTAGACTGCTTTTGGCAGTATGGTCATTTTCACAATATTGATTCTAGTCATCCATGAGCATGGGATGTTTCCATTTCTTTGTGTCATCTGATTTCTTTCAATAATGTTTTGTAGTTTTTCCATGTAGAGGTCTTTCACAGACTTGGTTAAGTAATTTCCTAAGTGTTATTATTATTATTATTATTATTATTATTATT
>NW_012108175.1:90119-105006 GCF_000951045.1 Mandrillus leucophaeus | reverse complement strand
AAACCCCGTCTCTACTAAAAAATACAAAAAACTAGCCGGGCGAGGTGGCGGGCGCCTGTAGTCCCAGCTACTCGGGAGGCTGAGGCAGGAGAATGGCATGAACCCAGGAGGTGGAGCTTGCAGTGAGCTGAGATCCGGCCACTGCACTCCAGCCTGGGCGGCAGAGCGAGACTCCATCTCAGAAAAAAAAAAAAGAGATGTGAGGTCCTATTCTATTCATTATGCTATTTGTTGTCTCAATACCTTGTGTTTTTTTCATTGTGTTGTTGTTTTATAGGTACTGTGAAATTTATGCTTTAAGGAAATTCTGTTTTGGTGTATTTTGATGATCTGTTTCCAAATTTAGAGCTCCCTTTATCAGGTTCTGCAGTGCTGGCTTCATAATGGTGAATTCTCTCAGCATTTGTTTGAAAAGGACTATATCTTTCCTTCATTTATGAAATTTAGTTTTCCTGGATACAAAATTCTTGGTTAATAATTGTTTTGTTTCAGGAGGCTAAAGATAGGAACCCAATCCCTTTCAGCTTGTAGGGTTTCTGCTGAGAGATCTGCTGTTAATTTTATGGGTTTTTCTATATAGGTTACCTGATGCATTTGCCTCACAACTGTTAAAATTATTTCCTTCATCTTGAATTTAGATAAGCTGATGACTATGTGCCTAAGTGATGATCTTTTTGCAAAACAATTTCCCAGGTGTTGTGTGTGTGTGTGTGTATGTGTACACTTCTTGTATCTGGATATCTAGATCACTAGCAAGGCTGCAGAAGTTTTCCTTTATTATTTCCTCAAATATATTTTCCAAACTTTTACACTTATTTTCTTCCTCTGGAGCACCAATTATTCTTAGGTTTGTCATTTAACAAAATCCCCAACTTCTTGGAGGCTTTTTACATTTTTAAAAATTCTTTTTGTCTTTGTTGGACTGGGTTAATTCAAAAGCCTTGCCTTTGAGCTCTGAAGTTCCTTATTCTACTTCTTCAATTATATTTCTGAGAGGTTACAGTGCATTTTGCAATTCTCTGTGTGTCCATTTCCAGAAGTTGCGATTTTTTAAATGTATGCTATCTATTTCACTGGACTTTTTCCCATTCACATCCTGTATCATTTTTTGACTTCTTGAAGTTGGACTTCCCTTTTCTTTGGTGCCTCTTTGATTAGCTTAATAGTTGACCTTCCGAATTATTTTTCTGGCAATTCAGACATTTTATCTTGGTTTGGATACATTGTTGGTGAGCTAGTGTAATCTTTTGGGGGAGTTAAAGAACCTTGTTTTGTCATATTACCAGAACTATTTTTCTGGTTCGTTCTCATTTGCGTAGACTACGTCAGAGGGAAGATCTGGGGCTCAAGTGCTGCTGTTCAGATTCTTTTGTCCCAAGGCAAGTTCCCTTGATAAGGTGCTTTACCTTTTCCCCTAGAGATGGAGCTTCTTGAGAGCCAAGACTGTTATTTGTCTTCTGGATCTAGCCACCCAGCAGAACTACTAGTCTCCAGGCTGCTACTGGAAAGTGGCAAAGAGTTTTGTAATATGATCTGTCTTCAAGTCATGGATACCAGCACCTGCTCTGTTGGAGGTGGCAATGAAGTGAAGTGGACTCTGTGAGGGGCCTTGGTTTCATTTTTGTTAAGTGTACTGTTTTTGTGTTGGTTGTCTTCCAGCCAGGAGGTGGTCCTTTCAAGAGTGCATCAGCTGCAGTAGTATAGAAAGAATCAGGTGGCAGGTGGGGCCATCGAGCTCCCAAGAGATTATGTCCTTTTTCTTTTGCTACCAGGGTGGGTAGAGAAAGACCATCAGGTGGGAGCAGGATTAAGTGTGTCTCAGATCAGACTCTGCTTGGACAGGGCTTGTTGCAGCTGCTGTGTGGGATGGGCATGTGGTTCCTGGGGCAATGAAGTTATGTTCCCAGGAAGATTGTGTCTGCCTCTGCTGTGTCACACAGGTCACTAGAGAAAATGGGGGAAAGCCAGGAGCCACAGGCCTCACCCAGCTCCCACGCAGCCTATAGCCGAAAAGTCCTGTCTCATTCCCACCCTACCCTGTGAACAGCACCAAGTTTATTTCCTGGCAGCCAGTGAGCAGGGTTAAGAACTTTCTCCAGGCTACAAGCCTCCTAGCTGAGAAAGCAAGCTGACTCACAGTTCCTCGGCTGTCCCATGTAGCCTGCAGTGGCAATCCACTTCCTTCAAAGGGTCTATGAATTATCTTGGCTTTCCTTGTATGTTCCTGCGGTAATGCCTGGAGCAAAAGTTCATGATGTGGATCTCCACATGCTGCTCTGTCCATCTAAGAGGGAGCTGCAAGTTAGTCCTGCCTCTTATCTCCCACCTTCTTCCTTCTTTTCCTTCAGTACTTAGAATACATCACATCATTCCCTCCTGGCACATAAGGTTTCTTCTGAGACGTAAGATGTAACAGAGTCCCTTTATATGTTATTTGCTTTTCTTTTGCTGCTTTTAGAATTATTTGAAATTAGAGAGTTTAATGATTACATTGAACACTTGATATAGTCTTGAGTTAGTCTTATTTGTGTTGAATCTTCTTGGTGTTCCTTGACTTTCTGGTATCTAGGTCTTCATACGTTTCTCTAGCTTTGAGTAGTTCTCTGTTATTATTTATTTGAATAAAGTTTCTACCCCCATCACTTCTCCACATCCTCTTTAAGGCCAATAGCTCTTAAGTTTTCCCCTTTGGGCTTTTTCTAGGTCTTGTAGGCATGCTTTATTCTTTCTATTCCTTTTCCATTTTTCTTTTCTTTCTGTGTATTTTCATACAGTCCATCTTACAGCTCAGTAATTATTTCATCTTTAAATTAACTTTGCTGTTGGAAGACAATGATGCATTTTTCAATTTGTTAATTGAATTTTACATCTTCAGAATTTCTGCTTGTTAAAATTATTTTAATATCTTTGTTAAATTTATCTGATTGAATTCTGATTTCCTTGTCTGTGTTATCTTGATGTTTGTCAAACTTCCTGAAGAAAACTATTTCAGATTCCATGTCCGAGAAGTCACATATCTCCATCACTACAGGATTGGTCACTGGCGCCTTATTTAGTCTGTTTGCTGAGGTCTGTTTCCCACATATTCTTGGTTCTTGTGGATGTACATAGATGTCTGGGAACTGAAGAGTTAGGTATTTATTCCAATCTTCACAGTTTGGGCTTCTTGGTACCCGTACTTCTTGAGAGGGGTTTCCAAAAAATTCAAAGGACAATGAGTGTTGTTAACCTACACTTGTGGTTCCCACAGCCATTTCAGCACTAGGAGAACCCTCCTAAGCCCAGAAACACTACGACTCATGCAGACTCCTGGATATGCAGGCTTGGTGGATTTGGAAATGATAAAGAAGAATTCCCTGGGTTCCCAGACAAAGTTTTGCTTTTTTCCATCCTTCCCCCAAGGAGCAGTCTCTCTCAGTGCTGGGCTGCCTGGAGTTGGGGGAGAAGCAATATAAGCACTCCTGTGGCCACAACAGTTGGTACTGCTCTGGGTTGCTCCTGAAGCCTATGACCTCCTGGACCAGCCCAGTACGGGCACCAGCCTAAGGCCTGTGGCTGCTACTGCCTAACTGCCACTAATTCAAGCCCCAAAGCTATTTTAATCGGCAAGTGGTAAACACTCCCTGAACTATATCCATCCCACCAAGGCAGCATATTCTCTTATGGTCTGGGGTGGGTCTAGAAATGCCATCCAAAGGAAAAGACCTGGAATATGGGGATTAAGGAATCCCTCTGATATTTTTAGTGTGACTGAGCTAGTACTCAGGTTGTAAGAAAAAGTCTTCTGATCTCTTCCTTCTCCTTTCCTCAGGCTGAGAGTCTCTCCCTGCACTGCACTGCCTGGTGGTGGGGAAAGAATGAAGTGGGCATTGATGTGGTTACTGCAGCAGGTGTTGCACTGGGTTGTATCTCAAGCCCACTGCCTCAGAGACCAATGCTGTACCAGGGCTTTTCCAAGGACTACATTCTCTATAGCCTGACTGACACTCAAACTTATTTAGAGCCCCAGGACACTTTAGTCAGCCAGTGGTATAGCCAGTCAGGACTCAAATTCCTTCCTCTGGGGTGAAAGGTTCCCCTCTGCCCAAGGGCTGTTATAAATGCTCCCTCCGTGGACACCAGCAAACTTCTGCCTAGTGTTGAGTTCTGTGACAGGGCTATGCTGAGTTCCACTGTGAAGTCCCACACTCACTTTGCTGTCTCTCCCTCAAGCACACATATACTCTCTCAGTGCTTTACTGCCTAGGACTGGGGGAGAGGTGATATAGGCAATGTAAGATTGTCCTTCCTACCCTTTCCAATAACTCTTTCCTTGTTGTTATGTTGAAACCAGATACTGTGACCACTTGTCTGGCTTTGGGTTCATATGAAGGTGCTTTCTTTTGCATATATAGTTGTTTAATTCGGTGTTCCTATGAGGAGACAACTGCTGGAGGATTTTATTTGGCCATGCTGCTCTGCCTTCTTCCTCGATCAGTGTTCTTTGATGATATAACAATTATATGGGTTCTACAAACCACACCCATATGTAGCAAGCTTAATCACTAATTGTTGGGCTATATAATGACCGGCCATTTCCACATCTCTCTTCTTCTCATCAGGCTTCCCTATTCCCTTAGACAAAAAAATATTGCAATTAAAATAATTGATAACCCTATAACAGCCTCTAAGTGTTCAAGTAAGAGACAGTAGCACATCTCTCACTTTAAATAAAAGGCTAGAGACGATTACACTTAGTGAAGAAGGCATGTCGAAAGCTAAGACAGGCTGAAAGCTAGGCTTCTTCTGCCAAACAGTTAGCAGCTGTGAATGCAAAACAAAATATATTGAAAGAAATTAAAATGTTACTCCAGTGAATATGCAGATGATAAAAAATTGAAGCAGTCTTGTTGATGATAGTGAGAAAGTTTTAGTGGTCTGGATTGAAGATCAAATGAGCAACAAAATTCCGTTAAGCCGAAGTCCAATACAGGGCAAGGCCCCAACTCTCTCCACCTCTATGAAGGCTCAGAGAGGTAAGGAATCTTCAGAAGAAAAGTTAAAAGCAAGCAGAAGTTGATTCATGAGGTTGAATTAAAGCAGCCATCTCCGTAAGATTAAAGTGCAAGGTAAAGCAGCACATGCTAACGGAGAAGCTGCAAGTTTCCCAGATCTAGACAAGATAATAGATGATGGTGGCTACACTGAAAGTGTAGTCGAAACAGTCTTCTATTGGAATAAGCTGCCATCTAGGTCATCCACAGCTAGACAGAAGTCAGTGCCTGACTTTAAAGCTTTAAAGCTTCAGGATGACTCTTGTTAGGGCCTAATGCAGCTGATGACTTTAAGTTGAAGCCAATGCTCATTTACCATTCCAAAATCTCTAAGACCATTAAGAATTATGCCAAATTTACTCCACATGTGCTTTGTAAATGGACCAACATAGCCTGGATGACAGTACATCTGCTAATAGCATGATTTACTGAACATACCAAGCCCATTGTTGGGACCTACTCATCAGAAAAAAGAATTCTTTTCGAAATATTACTGCTCATTGACAATGCACCTAGTCACTCAAGAGCTCTGATGGGGAGCTATAAGGAGATTAATGTTGTTTTCATGCCTATTAACACAACATCCATTCTGCAACTCATGAATCAAGAAGTATTTTTAACTTTCAAGTTTATTATTTAAGATATTTATTTTGTACAGCTATAGCTGCCAGAGATAGTGATTCCTCAGATGCATCTGCACAAATTAAACTGAAACCCTGTGGAAAAAAATCACCATCCCAAATGCCATAAAGAACATTCATGATTCAGGAGAGGAGGTAAAAATATCAACATTAACAGAGATTTAGGTGAGTTGATTCCAAACTTTATGGATGACTTTGAGGTGTTCAAGACTTCAGTGGAGGAAGTCACTGAAGATGTGGTAGAAATACCAAGAGAACTGGAAGTAGAAGTGGAGACTGAAGATGTGACTGAATTGCTGCAATCTCATGGTAAAACGGATGAAAAGTTGTTTCCTATGACTGAGAAAATGAAGAAGTTTTTGAAGTGGAATCTACTCCTGGTAAAGATGATGTGAAAATTGTGGAAATGACACAAAAGTTTAGAATTTTACATAAATTTATACAACAGAAACTCGGTTCATAAAGAAGCAGCAAAATTTTAGAGGACTGACTCCAATTTTGAAAGAAGTTTGACTGTGGGTAAAATGCTGTCAAACAGCATCACATGCTACAGAGAAATTTTACATGAAAGGAAAAACCCATTGATGTGGCAAACTTAATTGTTGTTTTATTTTAAGAAATTGCCACAGCCACCCTAATGTTGAGCAACCGCCACCCTTATCAGTCACCCTGATCAGTCAGCAGCCATTAACACTGAGGCAGGACTCTCCACCAGTAAAAATATTACAACTCACTGAAGACTGAGATGATCATTAGCATTTTTAGCAACAAATTACCTTTGAAATGAGATATGTACATTTTTTAGACACAATGCTATTTCACACTAAGAGAATACCATATTGTGTAAACATAACTTTTATTTGTACTGGAAAATCACAATATTCATGTGACTTGTTATATATGTGTGTGTGTGTGTATATGTGTGTGTGTGTGTGTATATATATATATATTTACCTTGTTGCCTCCAAATGATTTACTTTATAGTGACATTAGCTTTAATACAGTGGTCTGAAACCAAATCTGCAATATCTCCAAGGTTTGCCTGTATGTTTAATGCATGCCTAGAAATCAGTAATAAAGATGAAGAGCTGCAGGTATTTCAAAAAGTAAGTAATCATTAAAACTAAAAACACAAGACAATGTGCTGAAATTCATCAGTAATTTGAGAAATATACACAAAAACAATATTACCACTTCATAGTTACCTGACTAGAAAAAACTAGAAAGGTGGAGCCTCCCACCAGGCTTCATCTCCAACATTGAGATCACATTTCAACATGAGATTTGGAGGGGACAAACATTCAAACTCTATCAACCATGTATAGTGAAAATATTTCAAAATCCCCAAATTCTGAGATCAGAAACGCTTCTTGTCCCAAGCACTTTAGATAAGAGATACTCAACCTGTATACCCTATGGGCCAAGTGATCCCGTTATGAGAAATTTTCACAGAGTATTGGAACACGTATGAGAATTTTAATTGCAATAATATTTGTGGTGTTGGAGAGTTAGAAGTAAATTAGGTGCCCATTACTAAAGGAGTGAATAAATAAAATGTGGTACACAGAGTATAAAAAATATTAGGCAGCAAGCCAAACAATAGACTTGGTATATTCATGGACACACTGATAGTTTCTTTTAAGTGCTGAATAAAAAGCAATAATTATATATATAATATCATTCATATAAATTTTATAATATATGCACAGAAAAAATAAACAATTTACAAGGATTCACACATAAGAATATATCATACATCAGAAGGGTATAATATGGGGAGGTGGAGAAGAGAATAGGGAATGGATAAAAAATAAAAGTGAAAAAAATTCAAAAACCAACAAAAACAAAAACAAATTATGCCCCTTACACAGACCAATGATGGTAAGTGCCATGAACTAAGAATAATTAAGTGAATAAACTGGTTGGACTTTATTATCATTTATTAGTTCATAAAATATTTACAGACTATTTAGTACATTCCAGGCACTGTGCTAGAAGCTGGAGATATGATGTTGAGCAAACCAGATATAGTCAATGTTCTCATAGAGCTGACAGTCTAACTAAGGGAGACAGAAAGATGTTAAGAGAAATATATATATAATTACAGGCATAATTATCATTTTAAGTTGTTTGGCCAATCTGTGTTTGGCATCCAACTCTATCAATTACTAGATGTATGACTTTGAGCAAGTTAATTAACCTTTCTGGAATTTAGTTTCTCCGTTTCTAAGATGGAAATAGTACCACCTAACTGATAGGGCTGTTGTGAAGATTAAACAATATAATGTATATTAAAGAATTTAGCATAGTGCCTAGAACATAGTAAGTGCTCAGTAAATGGCAACTATTATTATTATTATTACCAAGGAACTCTTTGGTTTATTATTTTATTATTGTTATTTTTTATTCCCATAGGTTTTTGGAAAACAGGTGGCTTTTGGTTACATAAGTAAATTCTTACAGCAAAAGAAACTATCATCAGAGTGAACAGGCAACCTATGGAATGGGAGAAAATTTTTGCAATCTATCCATCTGACAAAGGGCTAACATCCAGAATCTACAAAGAAACAAATTTACAAGAAAAAAGACAAACAACTCTATCAAAAAGTGGGCAAAGGATATGAACCAACACTTCTCTAAAGTTCTTTACTGGTAATTTCTACGATTTTGGTGCACCCATCACCTGAGCAGTGTACACTGTACCCAATGTATAGTCTTTTATCCCTCACTCCCTTCCCACTCCTTCCCTTGAGCCCTCTAAGTCCATTGTTATCATTCTTATGCCTTTGCATCCTCATAGCTTCGCTGCCACATATCAGTGAGAACATATGATGTTTGGTTTTCCATTTCAGAGTTACTTCACTTAGAATAATAGTCCCCAATTCCATCTGGGTGGCTTCAAATGCCATTATTTTATTCCTTTTTATGGGTGAGTAGTAGACCATGGTGTGTGTGTGTGTGTATATATGTGTATAATATATATCTATACACACATATATACACACACACACACACACATATATATACACACACACACACACATATATATACACACACACACACATATGTGCTGCTATAAACATGTGTGTGCATGTACCTTTTTTGTATAATGACTTCTTTTTTTCTAAGTAGATACCCAGTAGTGAGATTGCTGGATCAAATGATAGTTCTACTTTTAGTTCTTGATGTAATCTCCATACTGATTTCCATAATGGCTGTATTAGTTTTCATTTCCATCAGCAATGTAAAAGCGTTCCCTTTTCACCACATCCACACCAACATCTTTTTAAAAAATTTTTTGATTATGGCCACTCTTGCAGGAGTAAGGTGGTATCATATTGTGGTTTTGATTTGCATTTCCCTGATAATTTGTGTTGTTGAGTACTTTTTCATACGTTTGTTGGTCACTGCTATATCTTCTTTTGCAAATTGTCTCTTCATGCCCGTAGCCCACTTTTTGATGGGATTGTGTTTTTCTTGTTAATTTGTTTGAGTTCCTTATAGATTCTAGATATCAGTCCTTTGTCAGATGTACAGATTGCAAAGATTTTCTCCTACTCTTGTGGGTTGTTTACCCTGATGATTGTTTCTGTTGCTGTGCAGAAGCTTTTTAGTTTAATTAAGTCCTATCTATTTATCTTCGCTTTTGTTGTATTTCATTTTGGGTTCTTGGTCATGAAGTCTTTGCCTAAGCTAATGTCTAGAAGGATTTTTCTGATATTATCTTCTAGAATCTTTAGAGTTTCAGGTCTTACATTTAAATCCTTAATCCATCTTGAATTGATTTTTGTATAAGGTGAGAGATGAGGATCCAGTTTCATTCTTCTACATGTGGCTTGCCAATTATTCAAGCACCATTTGTTGAATAGGGTGTCCTTTCCCTACTTTATGTTTTTGTTGCTTTGTCAAAGATCAGTTTGCCGTAAGTGTTAGGCTTTATTTCTGGGTTCTCTATTCTGTTCCATTGTTTTATGTGCCTATTTTTATGCCAGTACCATGCTGTTTTGGTGACTATGGCCTTATACTATAGTTTAAAGTCAGGTACTGTGATACCTCCAGATTTGTTCTTTTTGCTTAGTCTTGCTTTGGCTATGCGGGTTCTTTTTTGGTTCCATACGAATTTTAGGATGACTGTTTTCTAGCTCTGTGAAGAATAACGGTGGTATCTTGATTCAAATTGCATTGAATTTAGACTGCTTTTGGCAGTATGGTTATTTTCTCAATATTGATTCTAGCCATCCATGAGCATGGTGTTTCCATTTGTTTGTGTTGTCTATGGTTTCTTTCAGCAGTGTTTTGTAGTTTTCCATGTAAGGGTCTTTCACATGCTTAGGTTATTCCTAAGTATTTTACTTTTTTTGCAGCTATTGTGAAAGGGGTTGAGTTCTTGATTTGATTCTCAACTTGGTTGCTGTTGGTGTAGAGCAGAGTTACTGATGTGTGTACATTAATTTTGTAAGCGGAAACTTTTCTGAATTCATTTATCAGTTCTAGGAGCTTTTTAGATGACTCTTTAGGGTTTTCTAGGTATATAATTATACTACCAGCAAACAGTGACAGTTTGACTTCCTCCTTACCAACTTGGATGCTCTTTATTACTTTCACTTGCTCTGGCTAGAATTTTCAGTATTATGTTGAAGAGGAATGGTGAGAGTAGGCATCCTTGTCTTGTTCCAGTTTTCAGGGGGAATACTTTCAACTTTTCCCATTCAGTAGCATGTTGGCTGTGGATTTGTCATATATGGCTTTTATTACATTAAGGTATGTTGATTCTATGCTGATTTTGCTGAGGGTTTTAAACATAAGGGATGCTGGATTTTGTCAAATAGTTTTCCTGCATCTATTGAGATGGTCATGTGATTTTTGTTTTTAATTCTATTTATGTTGTGCACCAAGGAGCCCTCTGACTGTCATTCAAGTCTATTCACTTTTATTAACATAAAACTCTTTAAAATTTTGGTTACTTCTTTTGCTGGTAAGTGCTAGATTTAGCTAAACAAACCAGAATTGGGTTTAATGACAGTGACAAGTGACAGCTATGAAAGAAGGGAGAAACTGGAAAGTAGAGTTAAAGAATGTTAAGGACAATCTGGCTGAACAAAAAAAAAGTCAAAATACATTTGGTATTTTCTATAGTGAAATCAAAGATTCTATAAGTACTCATCAAAATTGAAAATATTTTCTCTCACGAACTGAAAAGCTACCATTCCTACAATACATATATTTACATGTAACGAGTTATTTTGCAATTAAGCTAGGCAGATAATGGATTACTGCAGTTCCAAGGCTGGAAGAATAGTAGTTTTGAATAACAACTGTGAAATACTAACACTAAATTGTCTTTAAAATGAGATTTTGCTCCTTCCCAAAAGCTTGCATATAAAAGTCGCAGAGAAAAGGAGTAGGAAATGAGCAGCAGATAACAGCTTACTGAGTTTCTTAAATTCAAATATATAGACAATCCATTGAAATACAATTAAGAAATAAAGACAGAAAATAGTTATTTCCAAAATATGTGAGGTTTTTAAGAGCTCATTTTGTTAACATTGATGATGCATGTTCAGTTTAGAAATTGAGCTACTTTTATAACTAGGAAAATTTCTCTCAAAAGGTAAGGCTACCACTTTGAAAACAAATCTTAATTACATGTTGCCTACCCATCTTAATTTTCACTTTGTTTACAAGCCAGGGAAAAGAACATCTACAGTTTGTTGATATGAGTTTGTGTTGTGTCTTTATAGGTATTTTAAGCTAAAGTCTAGGAAGAATGAAAATGTGATTTTTTTCTGTCAATAATTATGATTATTTTATAATAGATACTAATCATTGATAATACTATACTTTTGAAAAATGACAGGCATTTTAGTAGGAGCAAAAAATAAAGCACATAATTCTAGTTAAATCTAAACTCGCTCTCCCCAAACCTCTAATTTACCCATTTAAGAATAAAATAATTCAGATGAAAGAGGCAGAGCTAGATGGCTGAATAGAAGGATCCACCAATCAGCCTCCCATCAGGAACACAAAATTGAACAAGAATCCACATAGAAAAGCACCTTCATGAGAACCAAAAATCAGATGAATAAATTCAATACCTGTTTTTAGCTTCATATTCCTTAAAAAGGCACTGAAGAGGGTAGAAAATACAGTTCTGAATTGACAACACCACTGCTCCTTCATATCCTGGCAGCAGCCACAGGGGATAGAGAGAGAATGTGCATTTGAGGGAGAGAGAACACAATGATTGTGGGACTCTGCATTCGATGTCAGTTTTGGCCTGTAATAGTGGAAAACAACATGAGACAACAAAGCTGGAACACAAGGAAGAACCATTTATAACATCCCTAGCTAGAGGAACATCACTCATCCCAGCATTTGGAACCTCAGTTCAGGAAAGCCCCACCATGACAGGCTACAGTGCTCTGTGGTCCTCAAAACACGTGAAAGACAAAGACTAGAATTCCTGGGCAAGTCCTGGTGCTGTGCTGGGCTTAGTGCCAGTGCGCTTGCAGAGCATGCGACCTATTAAAATACTAGCCAGGGTGACCAAGAAAGTGCTTGCCACGCCAATCCCGCAGCTCCAAGCAGTGCAGTTTGCAGCTCCAGGAGGGAATCCTTCCTTCTGTTTGAGAGGAGGAGAAGGGACAGTAAAGAGGACTTTGTCTTGCAACTTGGATACTAGCTCAGCTACAGTAGGATAGGGTAGCAGGTAGAGTCTTGAGGCTCCCATTCCAGGCCCCAACTCCATGATGACACTTCTAGACCCACTCTGGGCCAGAAAGGAATGTACCACCTTGAAGAAAAGGACCCAATCCTGGCAGAATTCATTACCCGCTGACTAAAGAGCCCTTGGGCCCTGAACGTTCAGCAGTAATAACCAGGCAGTACTTGCATGGGCCTTGGCTATAACTTAAGGTGTGCTGGCTTCAGGTGTAACACAGAACATTCCGAGCTGTGGTGGCTATGGAAAGAGATTCCATCTGTTTTGGAAAAGGAGAGGAAAAAGTAAACGGGACTTTGTCTCACACCTTAGGTACCAGAGGAGGAAGAGTTGTAAGCAGCTCCTAGAGTCCTCAGTTTTAAGCCTTGGCTCCTGTATGGCATTTCTGGCATGCCCTGGGACAGAGGGGAGCTCACTGCCCTGAAGAGAAAGTTCTAGGCTTGGCAGAATTCAACAAAAGCTGGCTGAAGAGCACTAGGGCCTTGAGTGAACATTGGCAGTAGCCAGGCAGAACTTGTCATGGTCCTGGGGCAGTGGTGGCCACAGAGATTCCTCTGATTGGAAAAAAAGGGGAGAGTGGGAAGGACTTTGTTTTGTGGCTTGGGTGCCTGCTCAGTCACAGTAGAACAGAGAACCAGGTAGATTCCTAAGGTTTTTAACTCCAGGCCCAAGCTCCTGGACTACAGCGCTAGACCTTCCCAGGGCTGGGGGGGACTTGCCACCTGGAAAGTAAGGACACAAGGCTAGCTGGCTTCACCAACTTGATTGTAGAGTCCTAGGGCCTTGCATGAACATAGGTGGTAGCCAGGCAGTGGCTACCACAGGCTTTAGGTAAAACCCAATGCTGTGCTGGCTTCAGGTCTGAACCAGTGCAGTCTCAGTGGTATTGACTACAGGAGTGCTTGTGTCACCCCTGCCCGAGCTCCAGAAAGCTCAGAACAAAGAGATAGACTCCATTTTTTTTTTGTTTCTGTTTTTAAAGAAAGGGAAGAGAACAAGAGTATCTTCCTGGTAACCCAGACACATCTTCCGGTTATTATCCAAGACCACCAAGGCTGTACTCTGAGTCTACAAAGCCACAACATTACTGGGATTTGAGTGCCCACTTATGCTGCAGTGACCAAAGCCTTAGATCACAACAACCAAGTGCCTTTGAATTTGAGAAAAGCCTTCCTAAGGACAGGTACAAACAATACTAGACAGTGAAGACTAAAATAAATTTCTAACTCTTCAAAGCCCAGAGACTGATGAACATTCACAAGCTTCAAGACCACCCAGGATAAAAAGACTGTTAGTTTGTTTTCACACTGCTAATAAAGTCATACCCAAGACTGGGTAATTTATAAAGGAAAGAGGTTTAATTGACTCATAGTTCTGCATGGCTAAGGAGGTCTCAGGAAACTTGTAATCGTGGTGGAAGGAACCTCTTCACAGGGCAGCAAAAGGAGAAGAATAAGAGCTGAGCGAAGGGAGAAGCCCTTTATGAAAGCATCAGATCTCCTGAGAACTTGATGTCATGAGAATAGCATGGAGAAAATCAACCCCATTATTCAATTACCTGTCACTGGTTCCCTCCCACAACATGTGGAGATTATGGGAACTACAATTCAAGATGAGATTTGGGGGTGGGGGGAGGACAGAGCTAAACCATATCAAGGACCTTAACAAGCAAACTGAGGCACCAGGAACCAATCCTGGAGAGAGAGAGATATGTGATCTTTCAGATAGACAATTCAAAATAGCTGTTGAAACAAACCCCAAAGCTACCAGAAGACAAAAACAAAAAACAAAACAAAACAAAACAAAACAAAACAAAAAAAACAAGAATAGAACTGAACTGAAAAAGAAAAATAGAGGCACAAAAAACCTTTTAATAATCAATGAATAAAGAAGCTGTTTTATGAAAAAAATAATAAAATAGACAACTAGCTAGACTAATAAAGAATAGAAGAGAAAATAATCAAATAAACACAAACAAAAATGATAAGGGGGATAGCACCACTGACCCCACCGAAAAACAAACAACCATCGGAGAATATTATAGACATCTCTATACACATAAACTAGAAAATCTAGAAGAAATGGATAAATTCCTAGACATACCCACCTTCTCAAGACTGAACAGGGAACAGATTGAATCCCTAAATATACCAATACTGAGTTCAGAAATTGAGGTGGCAACGAATAGCCTATCAACCAAAAAAAAAAAAAAAAAAAAAAAAAAAAAAAAAAAAAAAAAAAAAGCCCAGGACCACATGGATTCACAGCTGAATTCTTCCAGAGGTACAAAGAAGAGCTGGTACTATTTCTTCTGAAACTATTTCAAAACATTGAAACAAAGGGACTCCTCCCTTACTCATTCTATGAGGCCAGCATCATCCTGATACCAAAACCTGGCAGACATACAACAAAAAGAGAAACTTAAGTCCAATATCCTTGATAAACATCAATGCAAAAATCCTCAGTAAAATACTGGCAAACCGAATCCAGCA
>NW_012108175.1:86350-89809 GCF_000951045.1 Mandrillus leucophaeus | reverse complement strand
AAAAAATTAGCCTGGTGTGGTGGTGTGCACCTGTAGTTCCAGCTACTCAGGAGGCTGAGGTAGGAGAATCGCTTGAACCTGCGAGGTGGAGGTTGCAGTGAGCTGAGACGGTGCCACTACACTCCACCCTGGGTGACACGGTAATACTCCATGTCAAAAAAAAAAAAAAAAAAGAGGAAACTATCATCAGAGTGAACAGACAACCTACAGAAGAGAAAATTTTTGCAATCTGTCCATCTGATGAAGGTCTAATGTCCAGAGTCTACAAGGAACTTAAACAAATTTACAAGAAGAAAACAAACCCATTAAAATGTGGGCAAAGGACATGCACAGACACTTCTCAAAAGAAGACATACATGCGTCCAAGAAACATATGGAAAACAACCTCAACATCACTGATCATTAGAGAAATGGAAATCAAAACCACAATGAGATACCATCTCACACCAGTCAGAATGGCTATTATTAAAAAGTCAAAAAATAACAGATACCAGCGAGGTTGTGGAGAAGGGAATGCTTTTACACCATTAGTAGGAGTGTATATTAGTTCAATCATTGTAGAAGACAGTGTGGTGATTCCTCGAAGACCTACAGGCAGAAATACCATTTGAAATTTGACCCAGAAATGCCATTAGTTGGTATATACCCAGAGAAATATAAATCACTCTATTATAAAGATACATGCACACATATGTTCATTGCAGCACTATTCACAATATCAAATACATGGAATCAACCTAAATGTCCATCAATGATAGACTGGATAAAGAAAATGTGGTTCATATACACCATGGTATACTGCAGTTACAAAAAAAAAAAAAAAAAGAGATCATGTTTTTGCAGCGACATGGATGGAGTTGGGAACTATTATCCTCAGCAAACAAATGCAGGTACAGAAAACCAGACACTGCATGTTCCCACTTATAAGTGGGGGCTGAATCATGAGAACACAAGGACACATAGTGGAGAACAACACAGACCAGGACCTGTTGGGGGAGGTGGGGTTAGGGAGAGCATCAGAAAGAATAGCTGATGGACGATGGGCTTAATACTTAGGTGATGGGATGATCTGTGCAGCAAATCAGCATGGCACATGTGTACCTATGTAACAAACCTGCACATTCTGCACATGTACCCCTGAGCTTAATATAAAAGTGAAGAAAAAAAAAATAGCTGCCTTGAGGAAATCCAATGAAATTCAAGATAACACAGAAAAGGAATTCAGAATTCTATCAGATAAATTTAATGAAGAGATTGAAATATTTAAAATAAAGAGAAATTCTGTAGAAGAAAAATGCAGTTGAAATACTGAAGAATGCATCATAGTCTCTTAACAGCAGAATTGATCAAGCAGAAGAAAGAATTACTGAACTTGAACGCAGGCTACTTGAAAATACACAGTCAGAGGAGACAAAAGAAAAACAATTAAGTATGCCTACAAGATTTAGAAAATAACCTTTTAAGGACAAATCTAAAATTTATTGGTCTTATCTTTGGGGGGTCAAGGTGGGCACGTGAGGCCAAAAGTTCAAGACCAGCCTGGTCAACATGGCCAAACTGCATCTCTACTAAAAATACAAAACTTATCTGGTGAGGTGATGTATGCTTGTAATCTCAGCTGCTCGGGAGGCTGAGGCATAAGAATCACTTGAACCTGGGTGGCTGAGGTTGTAGTGAGCTGAGATCATGCCATTGTACTCCATTCTGGGCAACAGAGTGAGACTGTCCCAAAAAGAAAAAACAAAGTTATTGGTCTTAAAGAGGAGGTAGAGAGAGAGATTGGTGCAGAAACTTTATTAAAGGGATAATAAGGAGAACTTCCCAAACCTAGAGAAAGAAATCAATATCCAAGTTCAAGAAGGTTATAGAACAGCAAGCAAATTTAATCCAAAGAAGACAATCTCAAGACATTTGATTTTCAAACACACGGAGGTCAAACATAAAGAAAGGATCCCAAAAGCACATCTGGCCGCAGACTTTTCAGTAGAAACCTTAAAGGCCAGGAGAGAGTGGCATGACATATTTAAAAATCTGTACCAAAAAAACTTTTATCACAGTATAGTATATGCACCAAAAATATTCTAAAAACAAGAAGAAGAAATGAAGACTTTCCCACACACAAAAACATCGAGGCATTTCATCAACACTGGACCTATCCTACAAGATCCTAAAAGAAATATTAAAGGAAGTCCTTCAATCTGAAAGAAAAAGATGTTAATCAGCAATAAAGATATCATCTGAAGGTACAAAAACTTATTGGTAACAGTAAGTACACAGAAAAACACAGAATGCTATAAAACTGTAAATATAATGCGTAAACTATCCATGTCTTCAGTTGGAAGTCAGATAATCCAATAAAATATAATAAATACTGTGCATGTGAGCTGGCAAGGGGGGGCATTGTAGGATAATTTGTTTTGCCAGCCTCTTGGTAAGTTGAAATTCTTTAGATAAGTTTCTCCAATTTTGGTGGAAAAATTGATGCAATTGGGTGGCTTGGTCTAGCAGTGATGTCATAACCTGAAGGTCGGCTTGATCATTGCCATAAGCCAATGGGACAGGCAGAGAGCTGTGGGATCGAAAGTGTGTAGTAAAAATGGATGTGTACGTTGATCTAGAAATTGCTGAAGTTGGAGAAAAAGAGTAAACAGGGCTGGCTCCAGATTGAACTAAATCAGTGCTGTCTCAAGGTTTTGTAGTAAATAAACAGAGTATGCAGAGTCACTAACCATATTTATGGGCTGAGGGAAAAAAGTTCCCGAGGCCAGAATCAGACCCTCCATTTCAGCTCTCTGAGTGCTAGTAAACCCAGATTGAGTGATTGCATTGTGTGGTCCCCACCAGACTGTCGCTTTCCCATGTTTACCAGACTCATCAGTAAACAGTGTTAAAGCATTAGGTATGGGAGAGTAAAATATTTTTGTAGGTAAAACATTTACTAGACTTTTTGGGAATGATGTATATAGGTAAATTCCAAGGGCTGTTAGTAGAATATCACCCATAAAATTAATAATCCTGTAATTAGGAAACTTTTCTTTACTGGGGAGCGAAGTTTGCTTTCAATTAGTCCTTAACTAACTCATTGGCCTTTTGTAATGTCTCTCCCTTTAGAAGTTATGTTTTACTTAAATTGAATTTGGACACAGAAAACAACAGTGGCCATTATGAGAAAGAGGTCTTTCAGAAATCAAGCGTATTCAGTTAGGAAAAGAAGAAGTCAAATTATCCCTGTTTGCAGATGACATGATTGTATATTTAGAAAATCCCATTGTCTCAGCCCAAAATCTCCTTAAGATGATAAGCAACTTCAGCAAAGTCTCAGGATACAAAATTAATGTGCAAAAATCACAAGCATTCTTATGCACCAGTAACAGACAAACAGAGAGCCAAATCATGAATGAACTTCCATTCACAATTGCTTCAAAGAGAATAAAATACCTAGGAATCCAACTTACAAGG
>NW_012108175.1:75497-81315 GCF_000951045.1 Mandrillus leucophaeus | reverse complement strand
CACAAGTATACATATGTAACAAACCTGCACGTTATGCACATGTACCCTAGAACTTAAAGTATAATAATAATAAAAAATAAAATTTTTTAAAAAAAAGAAAAAAAAAAAGAAAGAGGTCTTTCAAATTTTTACATTTTACTTAAATTTTAACAGAGAATTATAATCTGGGATGTCGCTTGTAAACAAGGAGCACAGGAGATTTCGCCTTGGGCTGCCTGCAGAGCTAGAGAGCTTGAGCAGGCGGTTCCCTGGGTGGCGGTTGTTTTAGGTTTGTAAAAAGGCCCATTTTTTTTCCTGTGCCATTTTTTGCCTGTGCTGGCTCCCTCTTCCAGCAGCAGGGTGACTGTTGCCGGCTAGGGTTGTAGTGCATGCCCTGCTGGGGCAGACTTTGTCACATGCCTTTTGCCTTTCCCCAGTAGGCTCTTTGTTGCTGCTGCTGCCCTGTGGGTTCTTGGGGGCACTTGCTGGCTCGGTTTCTGTTAAAGTCCCTGCTGCCAAGCCTTTCTTTTTTAACTTAATCTTGTTCTGCTTTGGCTTTGGCTTCTAATGCCTTTTTTTTTAACCCTTTAGGTACCTAATCGCTTTGCTGATCTTGCATTACCAGGTGGGCTAAGACCTCTCCTTTTAATTCTGCCTGCTTAAGAAAGAGACTGATAGCTGTAGCTTATCCTGTCTTTTTTCCTCTCTATTGGAGGAGGCGGCTCAGGTAAAACCTCCATTTCCTCTTTGCTATTTTGGCCCGGTGATATTAGGGCTGAGGAAAGAGGAGGTGATAAGGCAGGTGACGTTTTCTCCTCATCTCCCTTTTTAGGCTCTTGTGTGTGTAACGGAGCCAGGGCTGCTCTAATTAAAGCCCATAACATTAAAGGTGTTACTGGGACCTGTTGCCTTTGTGCCTGATGTTGTTTAAGATTTCTCCCCATTGTTCCCAGAGTTCTACGTCCGGTGGTCCTTCTTCTGGGAAACATGGGCTTTGGGTTACAACAGTTGGCATTATAATTGAGCCTGTGAAACTGATACTCTGCTAGCCTTAAGCAACTGTTTCAACACTTTATATACTGTTTCTGTTGAGCGGATAACTGTTGTCCCATGATAAAACCTCAGCTTGACCCGACTTCCCCCCAGAATTTGGTAACCTCGAATAGGCACCAATGACTTACTGATTACTCACTGACTTGACCACGTAGTTCCTCTTTTCACCCTCATTTTTTGGGGGGTCGCATCTCCTTCACGCTTCCTTCATAGCTTTCCTCAGGAGGGTGGTCCTCACACTTCCTTTGCAGCTTGCCTCACAGGGGGCTCCAACTGCAGGGGGAGTGTTTCTGCAGACCCCTGGCTGTCCTCACATGGGGCACCAGCTGAGGCAGCACTCCTTTGGCGGGGACACTACCTGCGGTGGGAGGGGGTGGTCTGTTCCTGCAGGCCCCTGATTCAGCGATGGATGAATAAAGTACACTGACACACAGATATTCTGTTCTGCCAGTCTAGCTGAGGATCCCAGCCACTTACAGGCTCCAAGCTGAGTTCTGTAAACAGTTCGACTTGACCCTCATCAAAAAGTGAGGCTTGCATTTATTCAGTAAGACTAATTAACAAAAGTTGTGAGTAAACACCACTATAGGGTAAAGATTAAAGGCCAGATTCCAGGCTTAAAGCAAACACCATTTGGGGGCAATAAACTTCTGTCAGCTCCCTGAGTAGGAGGCAGTAAAGTAACTCCCAGTAGGACAAAGGTGTTAGTCTTAAACCTATATAAGTAAACAGGTTAGTAACATAAACTTCCCACATTCCTTTGTGCTTGCAACCTAATTTTTCTGGCTCCTGCAAAGAGACCCTGGCTGCCTTCAGCCAAGCAATCTGAAGCTATGCAAACTCTCAGGCATTCCAAGAGAGTTTTTGACTATTACTATAACTATCTTTAATATTTTCCCCACCAGTCTGATCAAATCCTAACAAAATACAATAACTTTTTAAGACATAGATAGTACAATAAGATAGACAGAGAAACAACAAAAAGTTAAAAAGCAGGGTATGAAGTTAAAGTGTAGAGTTTTTATTAGTGTTCTCTTTTCTTGTTTGTTTATACAATCAGTGCCAATTTGTCATCAATTTAAAATAACGGGTTACAGGTATTTGCAAGCTTCATAGTTACCTCGAATCAAAAAACCCACAACAGATACGCAAACTGTAAAAAGTAAGAAATTAAAGCATAACACTACAGAAAATCACCTCCACTGAAAAGGAGACAGGCAGGAAGAAAGGAAAGAAAGAAGACCACAAATCAACCAGAAAACAAATAACAAAATAGCAAAAGTAAACCCTAACTCATCAATAATAACAGCAAATGGAACTTGATTAAACTCTCCATTAAAAAGAGAGTAGCTGAATGAATTTAGGAAAAAAAGACCCAATGATCTGTTCACTATAACAAATGCACTGTATCTTTAAAGGCACACTAGACTGAAAATAAAGGAAAAAGATATTCCATACAAAGAGAAACAAAAAAAGAGCAGGAGTAGCTACAATTATTGAAGACAAAATAAATTTCAAAACAAAAACTATAAAAAAAAAAGAGATAAATATGGTCACTATATAATGATGAAGGATTTGTTGAGCAAGAAGATATCACAATTTTAAATATATATGCATCCAACACTGGAGTACCCAGATATATAAAGCAATAAATTATTAGGGCTAAAGTGACAGGCCACAATACAATAACTGGAAACTTCAACAACCGAAGTTCAGCACTGGACAGATCACTCAGACCAAAAATCAACTAACATTGGAGTTAATCTGTGCTATCTACCAAAAAGACCTAACAGATATTTACAGAACATTTCATTAAAAGGCTGCAGAATAGACATTATTCTCCTCAGCACATGGATAATTCTTAAGGATAGACCATATATTAGGTCAAAACCAAGTCTTAAAACATTCACAAAATTTGAAATTACAACTATCTTCTGTGACCACAAAAGAATAAAACTAGTGTTGCAGGAAGTCAGGGACCCCGAACGGAGGGACCAGCTGAAGCCATGTCAGAAGAACATAAACTGTGAAGATTTCATGGACATTTATTAGTTCCCCAAATTAATACTTTTATAATTTCTTACGCCTCTCTTTACTGCAATCTCTGATCATAAATTGTGAAGATTTCATGGACACTTATCACTTCCCCAATCAATACCCTTGTGATTTCCTATGCCTGTCTTTACTTTAATCTCTTAATCCCGTCATCTTCATAAGCTGAGGAGGATAGATGTCGCCTCAGGACCCTGTGATGATTGCGTTAACTGCACAAATTGTGCAGCATGTGTGTTTGAACAATATGAAATCTGGGCACCTTAAAAATGAACAGGATGACAGCAATGTTTGGGGAACAAGGGAGATAACCTTAAACTCCGACTGCCAGTGAGCTGGGCAGAACTGAGCCATATTTCTCTTCTTTCAAAAGCAAATAGGAAAAATGTTGCTGAATTCTTTTTCTCAGCAAGGAATATCCCTGAGAAAGAGAATGCGTCCCTGAGGGGAGGCCTCTAAAATGGCCACTTTGGGGATGGCTGTCTTTTATGGTTGTAGACAAAAGGATGAAATAAGCCCCAGTCTCCCATAGCGCTCCCAAGCTTATTAGGACGAGGACATTCCCACCTAATAAATTTTGGTCAGACCGGCTGTCTGCTCTCAAACCCTGTCTCCTGATAAGATGTTATCAATGACAATGCGTGCCCAAAACTTAATTAGCAATTTTAATTTTGCCCCATCCTGTGGTCCTGTGATCTTGCCCTGCCTCCATTTGCTTTTTGATATTTTATTACCTTGTGAAGCATGTGATCTCTGTGATCCACACCCTATTTGTACACTCCCTCCCATTTTGAAAATCACTAATAAAAACTTGCTGGTTTTACAGCTCAGGAGCATCATGGAACCTGCTGACATGTGATGTCTCCCCTAGACACCTAGCTTTAAAATCTCTCTCTGTTGTACTCGTTCCCTTTATTTCTCAGACAAGCCAACACTTACGGAAATAGAAAAGAACCCACATTGAATATCGGGGGTGGGGTTCACCCAATAACTAGAAATTAATTACTAGACGAGTTTGGAAACTATGCAAACACAGAAATTAAGCAAAATATTCCCCTGAATGACCAGTGAGTCAATAAAGAAATTAAGAAGATAATTAAAAGATTTCTTGAAACAAATTATAATGGAAATGTGACACATCAAAATCCATGTGTGATATGATTTGGATCTCTGTCTCTGCCGAAATCTCATGTCACATTATAAGTCCCAGTGTTGGAGGTGGGGCCTGGTGGGAGTTGATAGGATTATGGGGGTACATTACCCCTGTGCCACTGCTCTCGTGATATCTGGTTGTTTAAAAGTATGTGACATCTCCACCCTTCTTCCTCTTGCTCCAGCCATATGAAGTGTTGGTTCCCCCTTTGCCTTCTGCCATGATTGAAAGCTCCCTGAGGCTGCCTCAGAAGCAGAAGCCACTATGGTACTTATACAGCTTGTGGAGCCATGAGCCAATTAAACTTCTTTTCTTTATAAATTTCCCGGTCTCAGGTATATCCTATAGCAATGTGAGAACAGACTAATACAATGAGATATAGAGAAAGCAACACTAAGAGGAAAGCTTATAGGTAAAAATTCCTGCATCAAAAAAGTAGAAAAATTTCAAATAAATCACTTAATGATTCATCTTAAAAAACCAGAAAAGCAAGACCAATCGAAACCCCAAATTAGTAGGAGAAATAATAAAAATTAGAGCAGAAATAAAGGAAATGAAAATGAAAGAAAAACCAACAACACAAAAGATTCATGAAAGGAAAAGTTGGTTTTCTGAAAAGACAAACAAAATTGACCTACCTTTAGCTAGAACAAGAAAAAAGAGAGAAACCTCAAATAAATAAAATTAGAGGTAAAAAGAAAACATTACAGCCAATACTGCAGAAAGAAAAAGGATTATTAGAGGCTACAGTGAGCAACTATGTGCCAATAAATTGGAAAATTTAGAAGCAAGGGATTAATTCCCAAACACATACAACCAGCCAAGACAGAACCATGAAAAAATTCAAAACTGGAACAGACTATTAACAAGTAATGAGATCAAAGACAGGATAAAACATCTTCCAGAAAATTGGCTTCACTGCTGAATCTTACCAAACATTTAAAGAACTAATGTCAACCCTCCTCAAACTATTCTAAAATATTGAGGAGGAAGGAAGACTTCCATACTCATTCTATGAGGCCAGAATTACCCTGATAACAAAACCAGACAAAGACACATTAAAAGAAAGAATGAGGAAAAAAAAAAAACCCTGCAGGTCAATATCACTGATTAATATTGATGCAAAAGACCAGGCGTGGTGGCTTACAGCTATAATCCCAGCACAATGGGAGGCTGAGGCGAGTGGATCACGAGGTCAAGAGCTTGAGATCATCTTGGCCAACAGGGTGAAATCCTATCTCTACTAAAAATACAAAAATTAGCTGGGTGTGGTGGCATGCACCTGTAGTCCCAGCTATTCAGGAGGCTGAGGCAGGAAAACCGCTTGAACTGAATTGAGATCACACCACTGCACTCCAGCCTGGTGACCGAGCAAGACTCCATCTCAAAAAATATAAGTGTCCATCAACACATGAAAATATTTTTTAAAATGTGGTTCATATACACAATGGAATAATATTCAGTCATAAAAATGAATGAAATCTTATCATCTGCAGCAATATGGCTGGAATTGGAGGTCATTATGTTAAGTGAAAAAATCCAGGTACCAATATAAATATATTTATATATATTATATATTTT
>NW_012108175.1:60465-75402 GCF_000951045.1 Mandrillus leucophaeus | reverse complement strand
TACATATATATTACATATATAAATATATAAATATTTGTATATATACACACAAATACATAAAAATATATACATAAATATATATATGTGAAAACCCTCAACAAAATATTAGCAAAACAGAAAACATTTAAAAAAAATCATTCATCATGACCAAGTGGGATTTATCCTAGGGAGGGAGGAATGGTTTAACATATACAAATCAGCCTGTGTAATCCATCATATCAAAAGAATGAAGGACAAAAATCATATGATAAATTCAACTGATGCTGATAAAGCATTTGATAATATTCAACATCCCTCCTAAAAAAGAAACCTAAAAAACTGGGTATAGAAGAAGCATACCTCAATAAAATAAAAGCCATATACCACTGACCCACAGCTACTATCACATTGAGGAAAAACTGCAAGCCGTTTATCTAAGATCTAAAACATGACAAAGATTCCCACTTACCCCACTGTTATTCAAAATGGTATTGAATGTCCCAGTTAGAGCAATCAGGCAACAAAAAGAAATAAACGGTATCCAAATTGGAATGGAAGAAGTCAAATTATCCTTGTTTGATTATATGATCTTATATCTGAAAAAACTTAAAGACTTTTAGAACTAATATAAAAATTCAGCAACATTGCAGCATATAAAATCAACATACAAAAATCAGTAGTATTTCTACATGCCAAATAACAATCTAAAAAAGAAACCAATAAATAATCTCATTTACAGTAGCTACAAATAAAATAATATACCTAAGAATAAATGTAACTGACATTTCTCACAAGAAGACATGCAAATGGCAAACAGGCATGTGAAAAGGTGCTCAATATCATTGATCATCAGAGAAATGCAAATCAAAACTATAATAAGACATAATCTCACCCGTTAAAATGGCTTATATCCAAAAGACAGGCAATAACAAATACCAGCAACAACATGGAGGAAAGGGAAACTTTGTACACTGTTAGTGAGAATGTAAATTAGTAAAATCGCTATGAATAACAGTTTGAAGCCTCCTCAAAAAAAAAAAAAAAAAATTGAGCAACCACATGATCCAGCAATTTCACTGCTAGGTATATAGACCAAAGAAAGGAAATCAGTATATTGAAAAGATAGCTGCACTCCTGTGTTTATTGCAACACTATTCACAATAGCCAAAATGTGGAAGCAACCTAAGCGTCTAACAACACATGAATAGATTTTTAAAAATGTGGTTCATATACACAATGGAATAATATTCAGCCATAAAAATGAATGAAATCTTATCATCTGCAACAATATGGCTGAAACTGGAGGTCATTATGTTAAGTGAAAAAATCCAGGTACCAAAAGACAAACTATGCATGTTCTCACATATTTCTGAGAGCTAAAAATTAAAACAAGTGAACTCACGTAGATGAAGAGTAGAATGATGATTACCAAAGGCTGAGAAAGATAGTGGTTGGAGGGTAAGGGTGGGAATGGTTAATGCATGGAAAATAATAATTAGATAAAATGAGTAACATCTAGTATTGGATAGCACAACAGGGTGGCTACAGTCAACAATAGTTTATATAGTTTATATTTAAAAATAACTAAAAGTATAATTAGATGGTTTATAACACAAAGAAATAATGAATGCTTGAGATCATAGATACCCCATATACTCTAATGAGATTATTATGCATTGTATATCTGTATCAAAACATCTCATGTACTCCATATATGTATCCCTACTATGTACCAGAAAAAGTAAAAAGTAAAATCAATAAAAATATTTAGGCTGGTGCAAAAGTAATTGCGGTTTTTGCCATTAATAATTGCAAAGTCATTCTACCATACACTTGACTAAATACTGTCCAAATCCCTTTTTCCAATTGGTAGATATTTTTCTCTCTTCAGTAATGTCCTCTGAATTAGAAATATATTTTCCCACCATGGTAGAGTCTCTTACCATTTTCCATACATCATTAGAAAATCAAAAGATTAGCTCTGAAAGCATTTATAGTTTAGAATTTTAAAGTATAATTTTTTCAGCCATCTAGAAAGTGCTGACCTGAGGCCTGTGAGCCCTGACCCTGTTACCCATAGAACCTGAGCCAGATCCACACTATCTTCTAACTTTTTCTCAATGGTCTAAAAATACATCCACCAATGTGAAGGACAATTCACCAGCTGTCCACCTTTACAGGTGGAAGAACAAAGAGAAAGAAGAGAAATGATACAATAGAGTATAGAAGTTAATATGAAACTGAGGAAAGCTAAGAAAGATAGGTGGGATGCTAAAAAATGAAAAACAGTGGGGAGATTCCTTAAAGAACTAAAAGAAGATCTACCATTTGATCCAGCAATCCCACTACTAGGTATCTACCCAGAGAAAAAGAAGGCATTATATGAAAAAGATACTTGCACACACATTTATAGCAGCACAATTTGCAAGTGCAAAAATATGGAACCAGCCCAAATGCTCACCAATCAATGAGTGTTATGAGTGATAAAGAAAACGTGGTATATATATACCACGGACTACTACTCAGCAATAAAAAGGAATGAAATAATGGCATTCGCAGCAACCTGCATTGAATTGGAGACTATTATTCTAAGTTAAGTAACTCAGGAACGAAAAACCAAATATCGTATATTCTCATTCATATGTGGGAGCTAAGCTATGAGGATGCAAAGGCATAAGAATAATACACTGGACTTCAGGGACTTGGGGAAAAGGGCGGAGGGCTGTGAGGGGTAAAAGAATACATATTGGGTACAGTGTACAGTTTGGGTGATGGGTGCACCAAAATCTCAGAAATCACCACTAAAGAACTTATTCACGTAACTAAACACGACTTGTTCCACAAAAACGTATTTAAATTTAAAACAAAAGAAATATAAGCTCTTTTCCTGCCATTCTTTTTTTTTTTTTTTTCTGGAGACAAGAGTCTTGCTCTGTGGCCCAGGCTGGAGTACAGTGGTGAGATCTTGGCACCCTGCAACCTCGGCCTCCCGGGTTCAAGGGATTCTCCTGCCTCTGCCTCCCAAGGAGCTGGGATTACAGGTGTCCACCACCATGCCTGACTAATATTGTATTTTTTTGTAGAGATGGGGTTTCACCATGTGGGCCAGGTTGGTCTTGAACTCCTAACCTCAAGTGATCTGCCCACCTCGGCCTCCCAAAGTGCTGGGATTACAGGTGTGAGCCACTGCACCCAGCACCTGCTACTTTTCTATCACAGAAAAACCATAGCAACTAGGGCTTTGTAAATTGTTCTGTTGGTGTCACTGTGAAAGACACAAAGAGTAATAATTTGGTACACTAACTACAAGCTACCAAAGGTGCTAGAAAATTATTTTCTATGGAAAAACAACCCTCCATAAACATAATCCAGATTGGTTTGATTCCAAAATGCATGTCTTTCTCTGTAGTACTGTTAAACTTTAATTTGTTTAGGTGCACTTGCTAATATAGATTTTGGGAAATCGCAATAGACTAAGGCTGTGGTAGATGAAGAGCATTCATTGCTCTGTTGGCATCTTACCATTCACACATCAGTAAATAAGCTATATGAGCTTTAGGAAATCTTTCAAGATTTGGTTATCAAGAATGGTGCAATAGATACTTGATTAATTCTGCTTGCAGTTTCTGATATATCATCTTTGGCGTGTGGTTATTTATATAATTTTACCTGGACACTTTCCAATTTTTGTTGTCATAAAAATCCAACTCTACTATTAGATGCTGTTAAGCAAATTCTCTCTACTTTAGTTTATCTTCTGTATCATATTGATCTTGAAGTATTTACGGATATTTGCAGACTATTTCCTACCTCACTGATGGTGCAAATGAACCAACTTAAATTGTTTTAAAAACAAGAGTTTTGCCACAGCTCATAAAGGTTTTAGGAGCTACTGAATTACCAGCTATGTAACTAGTCTAAAGAGACACAGGAAACACTGTCTGTAGAACAGACCAACAGAATCAGATTGTAGATGCACTTTCAGTTTTCCCTAGCCTGCTTACTAAAGCAAAAACGAATATTTAGAAGAAAACTGCAAGAACAATGTCAAAAATCACAGCTATCTATCAGGAACACATACAAGTTCCATTCTTGTTGCTTTCCTCTAGTCATTATTTCTTGGCTATTTTGCCCTTGTCTTAATAAAGGCAGATTTGAAGATACACAAACAAGCTGTATGGTTAGTCACTATTTATACAAGTGAAGAAATAGTTGAACAGATTGTATACCATCCATATCCATTGTGGCATGATGGAACCACTGAAAAACCTTTTAAGTTTAAAATATATTGTGATTGTCCTAGCTATGGTTTACAGCTGTTGAGAAACTAGCTGAAACTGGAAAAAAAAATCTTAGTACAGTGAAGAGCATGGAGATCTGGACAAAATTGAAGCTCTTCAAAACCTGAGAAAAAGTATGTAGATTTCGTTAAGCTTAACTGGGACATTTTCTGTATAAATGAAGAAAATAATATATACAATGTATATATGTATCAAAACTTCACTCAGTACCTCATAAATATGTACAATTATTGGGTATCAATTAAAAACAAAGTAAAACATGAAAAATGAATATTATGTTAAAATCTACTGCTGATGGGCTACAGTTCAGGATTATACTCCTTAGACTTTCAGCTTTACATATTACTAGTGAAGTAGTTTGTTGCATACCATGTTGTATACATGTATACCATGTTTCTCTAGTAAGATCTCTTTTTAGATGTGATTTGTAGTGCAGCACTTTTCACAACTCAAGTACACTTCAACAGTTCCAAATTATACATACGTTTAATAATCCCTCTCTAATTTAATCCCTTTCCCAAAGGTTTCTATTCTCGATTTACATATTACTGTTCAAAAGGTCCTAGTATCCACCAATCTCTGACTGCCCTTTTTACTAGTTTACAAATTCCATCCATTACAAAATCCACCTTCTGCAATATCTCACAGATTCAGTCAGGTGGTATGTATTGAGATCTATTATCTAGCAGGATGTCGAGTTCTGCTCTTCCATCTTGCTGTGAAACCCACAGCTATGTTGCTCTAAAGATCAAATGAGATGATCTACAAAAGGACTCTGTAAAATACAACATGGTATACTATACATGAGTTTGCTAATATTGCTATTGTTATAATTATTCTATCAAAAGAGGAAGGGGGGTTGAGAAAACAAAATAAATACAAGACATGGACTCTGCTATCAAGATATAAAAAATGTAGAAATATTGAGATAACATACTTCAAACAAGTTAAAGTCTAAAATGCCACATGGTATCAGGAAAAGGAAGAGGAAGGCAACTAACATTTATCTGATACTTACCATATGTTAATATGTTGTGTGCTTTACATATATAGTATCAATAGGAGTTCAAAACTGAAAAAGTTCAACCTCACCTGGAATTCCAAATATGCTGGGCAGTCCATTTACTTCCTATTTCAATTCTTCTCAGAGTTGACTTTAAAAAATTATCCTATACACCACCCTCATTTACCCACAGAATGTCTCTTTTCTACTTTGCCAACATAATAAAGGCCATCAGGTAAAAACTTCCCCAAATTATTTCCTTTCAAATTTCCAACTTATCTATAAATATTCCTTGAACTAAAGAACGTATGCATTTACTATATATTAAGTATGATCCAGACACGAGGATTCAACAATGAACAATAGGGATAAGTCCCTTATATCTTCTATTTGGGAAGACAGATAATAAACAACCAAACCTGTAACTATAAAAATATATTAACCTTTACTACCTTTATTTCCATCAGAAAAAGATAAGTATCTCACCAATAACAATAACTTCTCCAAGTGTAATTTTGATTCCACAACCATAAGACTGTTTTCTTCATATATGTATAATATTCTTAACATTTATTTCAGGATCAAGGGTACATGTGTAGGTTTGTTATGTAGGTAAATTGCGTGTAACTGGGGTTTGGTGTACTCAGATGATGAGCATAGTATCCAATTAAGTAATTTTTCAATCCTCACCCCCCTCCCACCCTCCAACCTCAAATAGACCCCAGTGTCTGTTGTTCTCTTCTTTGTGTCCATATGTGCTCAATGTTTAGTTTCCACACATAAGTGAAAACATGTAGTATTTGCTTTTCTGTTCCTGTGTTAGTTTGCTTAGAATAATAGTACCCAACTCCATCCATGTTGATGAAAAAGACATGATTTCATTCTTTTTTATGGCTGCATAGAATTACATTTTATTTTCTTTATTCAGTCTACCATTGATGGGCACCTAGCTTGATTATATGTCTTTGCCATTGTGAATAATACTGTGATGAACATATGTGTGCATGTGTCTTTAGAGTAGATTGGTTTACATTCCTTTGGGTAAAAACACAGTAATGGAATCTCTGGGGCAAATGGCAATTCCGTTATAAGTTCTTTGAAAAATTGCCAAACTGCATGCCACAATGGCTCAACTAATTTAAACTCCCATCAGCAGTGTATAAGTGTTCCCTTTTCTTCACAACCTAGCCAGCAACTGTACATTTTGACTTTTTAATAATATCCATTCTGGCTGGTATGAGATGATATCTCATTGTGCTTTAGATTTGTGTTCTCTAATAATTGGTGATATTGAGCAATTTTTCATATACTTGTTGGCTGCATTTATGTTTCTTTTTAAAATGTGTCTGTCCATGTCATTTGCAAACTTTTAAATAGCGTTTTTTGTCTTTTTTGTTTGTGAAACTGATAAAGTTCCTTAAATATTCTGGATATTAGGCCCTTGTGAATGCACACATTGCAAATATTTTCTTCAATTCTGTGGGTTGTCTATCTATTGATAGTTTCTTTGCTGTGCAGAAGCTCTTTAGTTTAACTGGGTCATATTTCTTAATTTTTTTGTTACAGTTGCTTTCGGTGTCTTCATCATGAAATCTTTGTCATGGCCTATGTACAGAATGGTACTGACAGAGCAGGAGCATCATGATCTTGGACAAGCACCGCCATTTTATTTTTATTTATTTATTTTTTAATTAATTCACTTTAAGCTCTGGGATACATGTGCAGAAAGTGCAGGTTCATTATATAGGTAAACATGTGCTATGGTGGTTTGCTACACCTATCAATCCATCATCTAGGTTTTAAGCCACACATGCATTAGGTATTTGTCCTAATGCTCTCCCTCCCCTTGCCCCCACCTCCCGACAGGCACCAGTGTGTGATGTTCCCCTTCCTGTGTCCATGTATTCTCATTGTTCAACTCCGACTTATGAGTGAGAATGCGCAGTGTTTGGCTTTCTGTTCCTGTTTTACTTTGCTGAGAATGATGACTTCCAGCTTCATCCATGTCCAGGCAAAAGACATGAACTCATTCTTTTTGATGTTTGCATAGCATTCCATGGTATACATGTGCCATATTTTCTTTATCCAGTCTATCATAGATGGGCATTTGGGTTGGTTTCAAGTCTTTGCTATTGTACACAGTGCTATAATAAACATACATGAACATATGTCATTATAGTAGAATGATTTATAATCCTTTGGGTATATACACAGTAATGAGATTGCTGGGTCATATGGTATTTCTGGTTCTAGATCCTTGAGGAATCACCACACTGTCTTCCACAATGGTTGAAGTAATTTACACTCCCACCAACGTGTAGAAGCATTCCTACTTTTTCACATCCTCTCTAGCATCTGTTGTTTCCTAACTTTTGAATGATCACCACTCTAACTGCTGTGAGATGGTATCTCATTGTGGTTTTTGATTTGCATTTCTCTAATGACCAGCAATGGTAAGCTTTTTTCAGATGTTTGTTGGCAGCATAAATGTCTTCTTTTGAGAAGTGTCTGTTCATATCCTTTGCCCACTTTTTGATGAGTTTTTTCTCATAAATTTGTTCACGTTTATTGTAGATACTCGATATTAGACCTTTTTCAGATGGCTAGATTGCAAAAACTTTCTCCCATTCTGTAGGTTACCTGTTCACTCTGATGATAGTTTTTTGCTGTGCAGAAGCTCTTTAGTTTAATCAGATTCCATTTGTCAATTTTGGCTTTTGTTGCCATTGCTTTTGGTGTTTTAGTCCTGAAGTCTTTGCACATTCATATGTCCTGAATGGTATTGCCTAAGTTTTCTTCTAGGGATTTTATAATTTTAGGATTGATATTTAACTATTTAATCCATCTTGAGTTAATTTTTTGCATAAGGTGTAAAAAGGGGGTCCAGTTTCAGTTTTAGGCATATGGCTAGCCAGTTTTCCCAGCACCACTTATTAAATAGAAAATCCTTTTTCCATTGCCTGTTTTTGTCAGGTTTCTCAAAGACCAAACATTGTAGATGTGTGGTGTTATTTCTGAGGCCTCTATTATGTTCCATTGCTCTATATGTCTGTTTTGGTACTAGTACCATGCTGTTTTGGTTACTGTAGGTTTGTAGTACAGTTTGAAGTCAGGTAGCGTGGTGTCTCCAGTTTTGTTCTTTTTGCTTAAGATTGTCTTGGCTCCATGGGCTTTTTTTTTTTTTTTGGTTCCATATGAAATTTGAAGTAGTTTCTGGTAATTCTGAGAAGAAAGTCAATGATAGCTTTCATTCATTTTATTTGTATTTAAATGTTTTAGGCAACCTAAGAACAAATGTAAAAGTAAAGATGCAGTAAAAATGAATTGCTTGGTATTCATTACTTCATGTATATCAAGCACAGCAGTAAAATAAAAACCCATGTGTTTAACTTTTTTAGGTTTTTTGCTTTTGTGATTTTTTTTTTTTTTTTTTTGGTACTTGCCTAACATGCAAGTGCTGTAAAAATAGTTAACAGGGAAATAACTTGAGATGATGGCTAGCTTTGTTTAATGTCTTATGAAATTTTCATGAATCTAAGCATAATTGTTAAGAACACATGTATTACATTCATATAAGTGGAATAAAAGTTTTATGAATGGACTTTTCAACTACTTTCTCTACAGCTTTTCATGTAAATTAGTCTTTTGGTTCTGAAGCTTCTCTAAAGGAAATTGTACATTTTTAAAACTTTATTCCTTATTCCCTCTTGGCAGCTAATGGGCTTTTCCAAGTTTAAACACAAAATTTATCATAACAACAAAAATACTACTAATATAACTACTGTTTCCATGTCCCATGATCCCCTCTCTTCCTCCCAACCCTGAAAAACAATGAGTTCCTATTTTTTCTGGGAGAGGGGGAGATTGATTGGGAAAAAAAATGTACTATGTTCGATTTAAAATTTTGGTATATGACATTTTCTAACTTAAAAGGAAGCCACAGTGATCTTGGCCCATCATGACACTGGGTAGCATTAACTATAAGTTTTGTGCTTCCAAATCACTTTTGGTTTTTAAGAATTTCTTGATACTCTTATAGCCTGCCTTCGAATTTGATCCTTTATTCTTTCTATTTGTCAGGTGCACAAGATTACTTTTCCTTTTTAGCCTTCTGTCTTGTCATCAACCATTCCTACTTAGTGGTCATGTACTTGGAAAAAGGCCGCATGATCTTTCTGACTCCACTCAATGTCTAAGGCACCCTGCTTCCTTCGCTTGCATCCCACAGACTATTTCCCTCATCCTATTTACTGCAGCAAATCTCTCCTTAGTTAATGAGATTGTGTTTATCTCCCTTTAAAACCCTACCTATCCTGAGTGGGCTGTCATTGTCTGCCTTTAAAATCCTTCCTCTTTCTTCTTCTTCTATTTTCTAAACAATGATGGGGCTAAGTTATACCCAAAACTCACTTTACAAAATATTTCCTCAGTACTTTGCAGAAAACACCAAACAAAAATGCCATGTTAAAAGAGGTGTATTTTTTCTTTTAGAATGTAAGCTCCTCAAGAGCAGGGACAATGTTTTCTGTATGTTCTGTTGTGCCTAGTACACTGTAAATGCTCAATAAATATTGATGATGGGAGGCAGTGAGTCTTGATGATAAGGGTGAGAAACTGAAATCCCAAACACTGTTTTGTTGCTTGTTTTGTTATGACCTCAGATTAAATTGGGAAATATTGGCCCTTTTGAATAATTTTCCCAAACATTACATTCAAATAAAAGTGCAATGGAGAAAAGAAAAAGAGAAAGAAAGTCAATGGTAGCTTGATGGAAATAGCATTGAATCTATAAATTACTTTGATCACTATGACCATTTTCATGATATTGATTCTTCCTAATTTTTTTTTCAATTTCTTTGGGTCCTCCCTTATTTCCTTGAGCAGTGTGGTGCTGTTCTGCTCGAAGAGGTTCTACACGTAACTTCTAAGTTGTATTCCTAGGTATTTTATGCTCTTTGTAGCAATTCTGAATGGGAGTTCACTCATGATTTGACTCTCTGTTTGCCTATTATTGGTGTATAGAAATGCTTGTGATTTCTGCACATTGATTTTGTATCCTGAGACTCTGCTGAAGTTGCTTATCAGCTTAAGGAGATTTGTGGCTAAGACGATGGGGTTTTCTAAATATACAATCATGTCATCTTCAAACAGAGACAATTTGAATTCCTCTCTTCCTATTGTCTTGTGCCAGTTTTCAAAAGGAAGGCTTCCAGATTTTGTCCATCCAGTATGATATTGGCTATGGATCTGACATAAATACCTCTTATTATTTTGAGATATGTTCCATCAATACCTAGTTTATTGAGAGTTTTTAGCATAAAGAGGTGTTGAATTTTATCAAAGGCTTTTTCTGCATCTATTGAGATAATTATGTGGTTTTTGTCATTGGTTCTGTTTATGTGACAGATTATGTTTATTTATTTGCAAATGTTGAACCAGCATTGCATCTCAGAGATGAAGCCAACTTGATCATGGTGGATAAGCTTTTTGATGTGCTGTTGGATTTGGTTTGCCAGTATTTTATTGAGGATTTTGGCATCAATGTTAATCAGGGATATTGGCCTGAAATTTCCCTTTTTTGTTGTGTCACTGCCAGGTTTTGGTATCAGGATGATGCTGGCCTCATAAAATAAGTTAAGGAGAAGTCTCTCTTTTTCTATTGTTTAAAATGTCTCAGAATGAATAATACCAGCTCCTCTTTATACCTCTTGAAGAATACGCCTGTGAAGTCATCTGGTCCTGGGCTTTTTCTGGTAGACAGACAATTAATGTCTCGATTTCAGAAATTGTTATTGTTCTATTCAGAGAATCGACTTCTTCTTGGTTTAGTCTTGAGAGTAAGTACATGTCCAGAAATTTATCCATTTCTCCTAGATTTTCTTTGTAGCAATTTGCATAGTTTATTTGCATAGAGGTTTTTTGTAGTATTCTCTGATGATAGTTTGTATTTCTGTGGGATCAGAGGTCATATCCTCTTTATCATTTTTTTATTGTGTCTACTTCATTCTTCTCCCTTTTCTTCTTCATTAGTCTAGCTGGTGGTCTACCTATTTTGTTAGTCTTTTCAAAAAACCAGCTCCTAAATTCATTCATTTTTCAAAGGGTTTTTTTGTGTCTCTGTCTCCTTCAGTTCACCTCCGATCTTAGTTATTTCGTGTCTTCTGCTAGCTTTTGAATTTGTTTGCACTTGCTTCTCTAGCGCTTTTTTTTTAGATTTTTAAAAATAACTTTAAGGTATGAGATACATGTGCAGAACATGCAGGTTTGTTACATAGGTATACACGTGCCATGGTGGTGTGCTACACCCATCAACCCATCATCTACATTACGTATCTCTCCTAATGCTATCCTTCCCCTTACCCCCAACACCCCAACAGGCCCCAATGGGTGATGTTCCCTTCTCTGTGTCCATGTGTTCTCATTGTTCAACTCCCACTTATGAGTGAGAATGTGTGGTGTTTGGTTTTCTGTTGCTGTTTTAGTCTGCTGAGAATGATGGTTTCCAGCTTCATCCATGTCCATTCAAAGGGCAGGAACTCATCTTGTTTACAGTTGCATAGTATTGCATGGTGTATATATGCCACATTTTCTTTATACTGTCTATCATTGATGGGTATTTGGGTTGGTTCCAAGTCTTTGCTATTGTAAATAGTGCTGCAATAAACATACATGTGCATGTGTCTTTATGGTAGAATACTTTACAATCCTTTGGGTATATACCCAGTAATGGGATTGCTGGTCAAATGGTATTTCTGGTTCTATATTTTTGAGGAATCGCACACTGTCTTTCACAATGGTTGAACCAATTTAGACTCCCAACAACAGTGCAACAGTGTTCCAATTTCTCCAAATCCTCTCTAGCATCTGCTGTTTCCTGACTTTTTAATGATTGCCATTCTAACTGGCATGAGATGGTATCTCACTGCAGTTTTGATTTGCATTTCACTAATGACCAGTGTTGATGAGCTTTTCTTCATATGTTTCTTGGCCACATAAATGTCTTGAGAATTGTCTGTTCACATCCTTCGCCTGCTTTTTTGATAAAGTCTGTTTTTTTCTTCTAAATTTGTTTAAGTTCCTTGTAGATTCTGGATATTAGCTCTTTGTCAGATGGATAGATTGCAAATATATTCTCTCATTCTGTAGGTGGCCTGTTCACTCTGATAATAGTTTCTTTTGCTGTGCAGAAGCTCTTTAGTTTAATTAGATCCCATTTGTCAATTTTGGCTTTTGTTGTCATTGCTTTTGGTGTTTTAGTCATGAAGTCTTTGTCCACACGTATGTCCTGAATGGTATTGTCTAGGTTTTCCTCTAGAGTTTTTATGGTTTTACACCTTACATTTAGGTCTTTAATCCATCTTGAGTTAATCTTCGTATAAGGTGTAAGGAAGGCATACAGTTTCAGTTTGCTGCATATGGCAAGCCAGTTTTTCCAACACTGTTTATTAAATAGGGAATACTTTCCCCATTGCTTGTATTTGTCAAGTTTGTCAAAGATCAGATGGTTGTAGATGTATGGCATTATTTCTGAGGCCTCTGTTCTGTTTCCTTGGTCTATGTATCTGCTTTGGTACCAGTACCATGTTGTTTTGGTTACTGTAGCCTTGTAGTATAGTTTGAAGTCAGGTAGCATGATATCCCCAGCTTTGTTCTTTTTCTTAGGATTGTCTTGGGTATACAGGCTATTTTTTGGTTCCATATGAAACTTAGTTTTTTCTGTGAAGAAAGTCAATGGTAGTTTGATGGTGATAGCATTGAATCTGTAAATTACTTTGGGCAGTATGGCCATTTTCACAATATTGATTAGTCCTATCCATGAGCATGGAATGTTTTTCCATTTGTTTGTGTCCTCTCTCATTTCCTTGAGAAGTGCTTTGTAGTTCTCCTTGAAGAGGCCCTTTATATTCCTTTTAAGTTGTATTCCTAGGTATTTTATTCAGTTTGTCGCAGTTGTGATTGGCATTCACTCACGGTTTGGCTGTTTGTCTATTATTGGTGTATAGGAATGCTGGTGATGTTTGCACATTGATTTTGTATCCTGAGACTTTGCTGTAGTTGCTTATCAGCCTAAGGAGTTTTTGGGCTGAGATGATGGGGTTTTCTAAAAATACAATCATGTCATCTGCAAACAGAGACAATTTGACTTCTTCTCTTCCTATTTGAATACCTTTTCTTTCTTTCACTCGCCTGATTGCCCTGGCCAGAACTTCCAATACTGTGCTGAATAGGAGTTGTGAGAGAGGGCATACTTCTCTTTTGTCTATTTTCAAAGGGAATGCTTCCAGATTTTGCCCATTCAGTATGGTATTGGCTGTGTGTTTGTCATAAATAGCTCTTATTATTTTGAGATATGTACCATCAATAACTATAGTTTCTGGAGAGCTTTTAACATAAAGAGGTACTCAACTTTATCGAAGGCCTTTTCTGCATCTATTGAGATAATCATGAAGTTTTTCTCATTGGTTCTGTTTATGTGATGGATTACGTTTACTGATTTGTGTATGTTGAACCATCCTTGTGTCCCAGCAATAAAGCCGACTTGAATGTGGTGGATAAGCTTTTCAATGTGCTGCTGGATTTGGTTTGCCTGTATTTTATTGAGGATTTTTGCATCAATGTTGATCAGGGATATTGGCCTGAAATTTTCCTTTTTTGTTGTTTCTTTGCCAGATTTTGGTATCAGGAAGATGCTGGCCTCATACAATGAGTTATGGAGGAGTCCCTCCTTTTCTATTGTTTGGAGTAGTTTCAGAAGAAATGGTACCATTTCCTCTTTGTGTCCCTGGTAGAATTTGACTGTCTCATCCTGGTCTTTTTTTGTTGGTAGGCTATTAGCTCCTGCCTCAATTTCAGAACTTGTTATTGGTCTATTTGGGGATTTGACATCTTCCTGCTTTAGTCTTGGGAGGGTGCATGTGTTCAGGAATTTATCCATTTCTTTTAGATTTTCTAGTTTGTGTGCATAAAGGTGTTTATAGTATTCTCTAATGTTAGTTGGTATTTCTGTGGGATCAGTGGTGTTATCCCCTCCATCATTTTGTATTGTGTCAGGGACCCTCTTGAGAAAGCAGTCTGTCCCTTAGCAGAGCTTGAGTGCTGTGTTGGGAGATCCACTGCTCTCTTCAGAGCTGGCAGGCAGGAACGTTTAAGTTTGCAGAAGTTGCACCCCTAACTGTCCCTTCACCCAGGTGCTCTGTTCTAGGGAGTTATTAGTTTTATCTAAAAAAGTGGGCAAAGGATATGAACAGACATTTCTCAAAAGAGGACATTCATACAGCCAACAGACACATGAAAAAATGCTTATCATCACTTGACATCAGAGAAATGCAAATCAAAACCACAATGAGATACCATCTCACACCAGTTAGAATGGCGATCATTAAAAAGTCAGGAAACGACAGGTGTTGGAGAGGATGTGGAGAAATAGGAACACTTTTACACTGTTGGTGGGACTGTATACTAGTTCAATCATTGTGGAAAACAGTGTGTCGATTCCTCAAGGGTCTGGAACTAGAAATACCATTTGACCCAGCCATCCCATTACTGGGGATATACCCAAAGGATTACAAATCATGCTGCCATAAAGACACATGCACATGTATGTTTATTGTGGCACTATTCACAATAACAAAGACTTGGAATCAACCCAAATGT
>NW_012108175.1:58383-59025 GCF_000951045.1 Mandrillus leucophaeus | reverse complement strand
TTTTTTTTTTTTGTATTTTTAGTAGAGACGGGGTTTCACTTGGCCAGGATGGTCTCGATCTGACCTCGTGATCCACCTGTCTTGGCCTCCCAAAGTATTGGGTTTACAGGCGTGAGCCACCACACCCGGCCCATAATACTTTACTTTTAAAAGTGCTTTTATCCTAAAGGAATGTTAAATAACTATCTGCTATGTAATTTTAACCTAATAACAACCTCAAGAGCTAGAAAACTGTTATTCACATTTTTATATAACTGACAAAGAAACCTGGGCACAGAAAAATCAAAAAACTCAACAGCACACATTCTTTAGAGGCAGAGACCAGGTGAGGATGCAGCCCAGCTGGTGCTCAGAAAAGCAGTTGCTTTCTCACAGGACTGGAGATTACATGGGCTTGGTAAAGCACAGGTAGATGTCTCATAGGGAACACTTGATGCATCTTTCCTCCAAGCTTAAGGCTCCTGAGGTTTTAGATACATTGGGGGCCTGAGGCAGGGATGGATAGGGTGGGAAATGAGAGCAATGGGGCCAGATAGTCTCTCCTTCACAAGTCCTAACCAAAAAAACACAGAGAAACACACTTTAAACCCAAACAACTAAAACTTCTATTAACCAGTTAACACTAGCATGGATTTGTGGGAA
>NW_012108175.1:56972-57870 GCF_000951045.1 Mandrillus leucophaeus | reverse complement strand
GGGGAACATCACACACCGGGGCCTCTTGTGGGGAGGGCGGAAGGGGGAGGGTTAGCATTAGGAGATATATCTAATATAAATGATTAGTTAATGGGTGCATCACACCAACATGACTCATGTATACATATGTAACAAACCTGCATGTTGTGCACATGTACCCTAGAACTTAAAGTGTATATATATATATGTGTTAAAAAAAAAACCGAATGTTCTGTATATGTATCCCAGAACTTAAAATAGAATTTTAAGAAAAACTGAAATGTTCAGTCTTTGTTTCAGCAAATGTGAAGGTCCAGAAGGAGTGGGTTCATTTGATGTAGGTGCTGAAAAAATATTTATTTCTAGCACTAAATGAGTAATGTTCATATCGCTTCATTATGAAATCTCCTTGAAGATTCCTGCCACCTTTAAGTTCAGTAGCCACAGTGCAAAAAAGAAGTAATAATAACATATAGTAGAACTGTAGCAATAGGAAAAGGGAAAGGAGATACGACAAAGTGAAAATTCAAAAGAGTTCTCAACTAATTAGAGGTAGTAGAGTAAAATAAAAATAAAACATGACACTGGGGTTTCAAGTGAAGAAAGAATATGTTCATAGATATTTAAGTTGTTATGGTAATAGTTTTTAATAAAGTCAGATACTTAATGAACTCAATCAGTTTACTGGCTTTCTATTGATTTTTACTTGGACAATGTGTGGTAAATTGTTAAGTGATTTTATTAGTAAGACATAAACATTACTATAAGTAGCATTATATAAGGGTAGTTACTGGAGATGCCCATAATACTTTACTTTTTATTTATTATTATTATTATTATTATTATTATTAGAGATGGAATCTCACTCTGTGGCCCAGGCTGCAGTGCACTGGTGCGATCTTGGCTCACTGCAAGCTCC
>NW_012108175.1:35990-56281 GCF_000951045.1 Mandrillus leucophaeus | reverse complement strand
AAAAAAAAAAAAAAAAAAAAAAGAGAGAGATAGAGGAGACATGAAGAAGAAGAAAAAGAGCACTGACACGTCCAGGTATCAGGAAGATGGTGGAATAAAATTTTCCAGTGCTTATCCCCACACAGTAACATCAATGTGAATAACTATCCACACACTAAAACATCTTCAGAAGAACTAAAGAAACCAGATGAGACATTACAACATCTGGGTGTAGCACAGAAATAAGAAAAGATGCAATAAAAGGACAGTAAAGACAGTTATGCATTATCCATGTCACCCCTCCCCAAACCCCAAGCAGCATAGTGCACAGGGAGAGATACCCTCTGCTTGGGAGAAGAAGAGGGAAATGAGCACTAGACTTTGCCTTGGACCTCAGCACTGGGTCTGCCCTAACAAAGCCCAGTGCTGTGCAGGCTAGACTACTCAGACTCCAGACGGGTACCCATATACTGAGCCTCCAAGCCCAACCTGGTCTCCAGATGAATGCCAACACTAGGCTTGCCTCCAGAGACTTAGGGTCTAGGCATGCTCCAGGACCAGACTGGCCCCAGCAGCTGTGGGCTCTGGACCACCAGCAGTACTAAGCTGATCTCACAGCCGCCCCAGGCTTTAGGCCAGCCCCCATGAACCCAGCCTCCAGGCTGGCTCTGAAAATAGTCTCCAGGCCCACTGAGCATTATGCCATCCCTCACAGTCACAGGCTCCAGGCCTGTCCAAGATTTCAGATCAGCCCAGAGCCAGGTCAGCCCAGAGCCAGGTCAGCCCATATAGCCTCACACTTCAGGCCCACCTTAGCACCAGTTTGGCACTCCTGGTCTCAGGAACTAGGCTGGCACCTGTGGATATAAGTCCCTGGACTGCCCAATGCCAGGCCAGTCCCTGTGGCCCTATCCTCCAGGCTGGCCCCTGTAGCCCCATGCTTCAGCAGACTTAGGGTCCAGGCTCGTCCCATTAGACCCCAGTGCTTGACCAGCCTCCAGAGACCCAGGTTCCAGGCCAACCTACATGGCTTCATTACCAAGGCCTTGAAAACCTAGTCCCCAGGTAAGTACCCAGCCTGCAAGCTCCCCCTCAGGAAACTCAGGCTCCAGGCCAGTCCCCATAGTCACATGCTCAAGGCCAGCCCATGAACCCAGGCTCCAGATCAGCCCCCGCAGACCCAGGCTCCATGCTTTCCCCAGCGCCAGGCAAGCTCCAGGCTCCAGGACAATCTCCATGGCCCCAGACTCCAGTAGACCTTGGGTTCAGGGATACTCCAGTAGATCCAGGGTCTAGGATTATCCCTGATGACTCAGGCTCTAGGCCAATTCCCATAGACACAAAACTCAGCACTGCCTCCATGGACTCAGGCTTTAGACCCACCCTAGAACTAGGCCAACAAACATGGACTCAAGCTCCAGGCCTGTCCCAGTGGACCCAGGTGCCAGGTCAATCCCAAGACCTACCTGATTTTTGCAGACTCTTGCTCAAGGACCACCAAAGAACCAGGTCAGCCCCTACAGACCCAGGCTTCAGGCTGGCTCCTAAGGACACAGGCTCCAGGCCCACCCTCATAGACCCAAGCTCTGAGCCCAACCTCTCACACCCAATCAACAGGTACATGCTAATGGATCCAGGCTCAAGATCCAATTCCACATACTCAGGCACTGGGCCCATCCAACTTCTGACCAAGGTACCAGATCAGCCTTCCTGAGGACTCCAGCAGCAAGCCTGCCAGCAGACTATGCCAGACAGCCTGCCTAGAATCTCTAGATGAGCTGACTGGTGAAGGGCTTTCCCAAAGTAAGTATGTAAAAACTGGAATAAAATGCCACTTCTTCAAATGTGCAGATCATATCAAGCATCTTTCCAACCACAATAGTATAAAACTCAAATTCCATAACAGGAGCAATTTTGGAAAGTTCACAAATACATAAAAAGTAAACAACATGTGAAAGGAGGAATCGTGGCAGATGGCAGACAGACTAGATTTCAGCTTCAACTTGGATGGACAGAGTGGCATGTGGAAGCTTGCATCATGTACTTTTGCTCCAGAACAACTGCAAGAATAAATCAGAAAACCTGAGAGGACCCACAGACCCCTGCTGAAAGAAGCAAATTGTTCCTGCAGGACCTAGGAGACATCCCAAATACTGTGCTTGTATCTGTGGCTGGCAGACTCACAGATGGTTCACATCACAGGACTCTGTGAAGAAAATCCCCAGTACCAGTCTGGAGCCTGGTAGACTTGCTGGGTAGCTAGATCCAGGGGAGAGATAATAATCCCTACAGCTTGGCTCCCAGGAAGCCACATCAATACAAAAAGGGGGAGAGTACTTCATAAAGGGAACACCCCATGAGACAAAAGAATCTGAACAACAGCCTTCGGCCCTAGACCTTCCCTCTGACAGAGACTACCTAAATGAGAAGAAACCAGAAAACCAACTCAGGTAATATGACAAAACGAGGTTCTTTAACACCCGCAAAAATCACACTAGCTCATCAGCAATGGCCCCAAACCAAGAAGAAATCCCAGATTTACCTGAAAAAGAATTCAGAAGGTTAGTTATTAAGTGAATTAGGGAGGCATCAGACAAAGGTGAAGCCCAATGTAAGAAATTCCAAGTGAAGGGAGAAATATTCAAGAAAACAGCATAAATAAAACAACAATCAAAACGTCAGGAAACAATGGACACACATAGACATGCAAAATGTTCTGGAAAGTCTCAGCAATAGAATTATACATGTAAAATAAAGCACTTCAGAGCTTGAAGACAAGGTCTTTGAATTAACCAAATCCAACAAAGACAAAGAAAAAAGAATAAGAAAATATGAACAAAGACACCAAAAATCCTAGTATTATGTTAAACAACCAAACCTAAAAATAATTGATATTCCTGAAGAAGAAGAGAAACCTAAAAGTTTGGAAAACATATTTGGGGGAATAATCGAGGAAAACTTCCCTGGACTTGCTAGAGACCTAGACATCAAAATACAGGAAGCACAAAGAACACCTGGGAAATTCATCAGAGAAGATAATCACCTAGGCAGTGTCATCAGGTTATTGAAAGTTAAGACAAAGGAAAGAATCCTAAGAGCTATGAGACAAAAGCATGAGTTAACCTATAAAGGAAAAAATATCTGATTAACATCAGATTTCTCAGCAGAAACCTTACAAGCTAAGAGGCATTGGGACCCTCTCTTCAGCCTCCTCAAGTAAAACAATTATCAGCCAAGGATTTTGCATCCAGTGAAACTAAGCTTCATAAATGAAGGAAAGATACAGTCTTTTTCAGACAAACAAATGCTAACAGAATTCAACACTACCAAACCAGCACTACAAGAACTGCCAAAAGGAGCTCTAAATATTGAAGTCAATCCTGGAAACACATGAAAACAGAACCTCTTTAAAGCATAAATCTCGCAGGACCTATACAACAGAAACACAAGTTAAAAAACAAAAACAAAAAACAAAAAAAAGAAGGTATAGAGGCAACAAATAGCATGATGAATAAAATGATACTTCACATCTCAATACTAACATGCAATGTAAATGGCCTCAATGCTCAAATTAAAAGATACAGAATTGCAGAATGGATAAGGATTCACCAACCATTTATATGCTGCCTACAAGAGACTCATCTAACACATACCGACTCACATAAACTTAAGGTAAAGGGGTGGAAAAAGACATGATGCAAATGGACACCAAAAGTGAGCAGGAGTAGCTATTCTTATATCAGACACAACAAACTTTAAAGCAACAGCAGTTTAAAAAAAAAAAAAAGAAGAGGGACATTATATAATGATAAAAGGCCTTGTCCAACAGGAAAATACCACAATCCTAATCCTAACTACATATGCACCTAACACTGGAGTTCCCACATTTATAAAATGATTAATAGTAGATGTAAGAAATTAGATAGACAGCAACATAATAATAGTGAGGGACATCAATACTTCACTGACAGCACTAGAGAGGTCATCAAGACAGAAAGTCAACAAAGAAATAATGGATTTAAACTATACCCTGGAACAAATGGATTTTACTGACAAATACGGAACATTCTATCCAACAACTGCAGAATATACATTCTATTTAATAGTGCATGGAACTTTTTCCAAGATAGACCAAATGATAGGCCACAAAACAAACCTCATACCTTTAAGAAAATCAAAATTATATCAAGCACTCTGTCAGACCACAGTGGAATAAAACTGGAAGCCCCAAAAGGAACCTCCAAAACCATACAAATACATGGAAATTAAATAACCTGCTCTTGAATGATCATTGGATCAAAAATGAAATCAAGATGGAAATTTTAAAAAATTATTCAACTGAATGACCATAGTGACACAACCAATCAAAACCTCTGGGGCACAGCAAAGGCAGTGCTAAGAGAAAAGTTCATAGCCCAGAACACCTACATCCAAAAGTCTGAAAGAGCACAAACAGACAATCTAAGATCACACATCAAGGAACTAGAGAAACAAGAACACACCAAACCCAAAACCAGCAGAAGAAAGGAAATAACCAAGATCAGAGCAGAAGTAAATAAAATTGAAACCATAAAAACAATACAAAAGATAAATAAAACAAAAAGCTGGCTCTTTGAAAAGATAAATAACATTGGTAGATCATGAGCAACATTAACCAAGAAAAGAAGACAGAAAATTGAAATAAGCTCAATAAGCAATGAAACAGGAGATATTACACGTGATACCACAGAAATACAAAAGATCATTCAAGGTTACTATGAACACCGTCATGTAGATAAACTAGAAAACCTAGAAGAGATGGATAAATTCTTTGAAAGATACAACTGTCCTAGCTTAAATCAGGAAGAATCAGATACCTTGAACAGACCAATAAAAAACAGTGAGATTGAAATTGCAATTAAAACATTACCAACAAAAAAATTCCAAGACCAGACTGATTCACAGCAGAATTCTACCAGACATTCAAAGAAAAATTGGTACCAATCCTACTGACACTATTCCACAAAATAAAGAGGGAACCTTACCCAAATCATTCCATTAAGCCTGTATCACCCTAATATGAAAATCAGAAAAGGATATAATCCCAAAAAGAACTAAAGACCAATATGCCAAATGAACATAGATGCTAAAATCCTTAACAAAAATACTAGCTAACGAAATCCAAAAACATATAAAACAGATAAGTCAAGGCCAGGTGCAGTGGCTCACGCCTGTAATCCCAGCACTTTGGGAGGCCAAGACACGCAGATTACTCATAGTCAGGAGTTCCAGACCAGTCTGGACAACATGGCAAAACCCCATCACTACTAAAAATTAAAAAAAAAAAAAAAAATTAGCTGGGCATGGTGGTGCTCGCCTCTAGTCCCAGCTATTCAGGAGGGTGAGGCAGAAGAATCACTGGAACCTGGGAGGTGGAAGTTGCAGTGAGCCGGGATCACACTGGTGCACTCCAACCTGGGTGACATATATATATATAAAAAAAAGATAATACACCATGATCAAGTGGGTTTCATACCAGAGATGAAGGGACGGTTTAACATACACAAGTCAATAAATGTGATACACCACATAAACAATATTTAAAAAATCACTTGATCATCTCAATAGAGGCAGAAAAAGCATTTGATAAAATCCAGCATCCCTTTATGATTAAAACTCTCAATAATATCGGCAAGCAAGGAACATACCTCAATATAATAAAAGCCACCTATGACATATCCACAGTCAACATCATACTGAATGGGGAAAAATTGAAAGCATTCCCTTTGTGAACTGGAACAAAATAAGGATGCCCACTGTCACCACTTATCTTCAACATAGTACTGGACGTTTTAGCCAGAGAAATCAGACAAGAGAAAGAAACAAAGAACATCCGAATTAGTAAAGAGGAAGTCAAACTGTAACTGTTGGCTGATGATATGATTATTTACCTAGAAAACCCTAAAGACTACTCCAGAAAGCTCCTAGAACTGATAAAATAATTCAGCAAAGTTTCTGCATACAAAATTCATGTACACAAATCAGTAGTTCTGTTGTATATCAACAGTGACCAAGTGGAGAATCAAATAAAGAACTCAACCCCCTTTACAACAGCTGCAAAAAACAAACAAACAAACAAACAAACAAACAAAACTTAGGAAGATACCTAACCAAGAACGTGAAAGAGCTCTATAAGGAAAACTACAAAACACTGTTGAAAAAAATCACAGATGACACAAACAAATAGAAACACAGTCTATGCTCATGGATAGGTAGAATCAATATTGTGAAAATATCCATACTGCCAAAAGCAATCTACAAATTCAACACAATTCCCATCAAAATACCATCATTATTCTTCACATAATTAGAAAAAAAAATTCTAAAATTCTTTTGAAACAAAAAAAGAGCCCATGTAGCCAAAGCAAGATTAAGTAAAAAAGAACAAATGTGGAGGCATCACATTACCTGATTTCAAACTATACTATAAGACCATAGTCACCAAAACAGCATGGTACTGGTATAAAAATAGGCACATAGACCAATGAAACAGAAGCATAGAACCCAGAAATAAAGCCAAATAGTTACAGCCAACAGATCTTTGACAAAGTGAACAAAAACCTAAAGTAGGGAAGAAACACCCTTTTCAAGAAATGTTGCTGGGATAATTGGCTAACCACATTTAAGAGAATGAAACTGGATCTTCATCTCTCACCTCATACATAAATCAACTCAAGATGGATTAAGGACTTAAATCTAAGACCTGAAACTAAAAATTCTGGAAGATAGCATTGGAAAAACCCTTCAAGACATTGGTTTAGGCAAGAATTTCATGACCAAGAACCCAAAAGCAAATGTAATAAAAACAAAGAAAAATTGCCAGGAATTAGTTAAAGAACTTTTGCACAGCAAAAGGAACAGTCAGCAGAGTAAACAGACAACCCATGGAGTGGGAAAATGTTTTTAATAACCCATATATCTGACAAAGAAATGATACCCAGAATCTACCATGAACTCAAATTAACAAGAAAAACAAACAATCCCATCAAAAAGTGGGCTAAGGACATGAATATAAAATTCTCAAAAGAAGATATACAAATAGCCACCAAGCATATAAAAAATGCTCAACATCACTAATGATCATGGAAATTCAAATCAAAACCAGCATGTTATACCACCTTACTCCTGCAAGAATGGCTATAATAAAAAAATAGTAGATTTTGGCATGGATGTGGTGAACAGGGAATACTTCACTGCTGGTGGAAATATAAACTAGTACAATCACTATGGAAAATTGTGGAGATTCCTTTAAAAACTAAAAGTAGGACTACTACTTGATTCAGTAATCCCAGTTCTGGGTATCTGCCCAGAGGAAAAGAAATCATTATACAATAAAAGTTGGTTGCAAACGCATGTTTACAGCAGCACAATTCACAATTGCAAAAACAAGAATCCAACCCAAATGCCTATCAATCAAGTGGATAAAGAAACTGTGGTGTATATATACAGTGGACTACTACGTGACCATGAAAATGAATGAATTAATGGCATTCACAAAGACCTGGATGAGATTGGGGACTATTATTCTAAGTGAAGTAACTCAGGAATGGAAAACCAAACATCGTATGTTCTCATTCATATGTGGGAGTTAAGCTGTGAGGATGTAATGGCATAAGAATGACACAATGGATTTTGGGGACGTAGGGGAAAATGGTGGGAAGGGGGATAAGAGACTACAAATTGGGTGCAATGTATACTCTTCTGGTGATGGGTGCACCAAAATCTCACAAATCATCACTAAAGAACTTACTCATGAAACGAAACACCACTTGTTCCCCAATAACCTATGGAAATAAAAAATTAAAATAATAATAATAATAATAATAATAATAATAAAATAGAAAAAAGCCAAAAAGGGCATATGTAGCTATTGAATGGAAATAAATAGAACCCTTATTATAATAACACTATTAATGAGGGTAAATTAAGGAGCCCGTGTATGTGTAGTATGTCTTCAAAAATGCTATTGTGATTTATATTAACAAATTATCAATTAAATAAAAAATAAAAAAGTAAACAACATGCTCCTGAACAAAAATGCATCAAAGAAGAAATGAAAACGGAAATCTTTCAAAATCTTGAGACAAATGAAAATTGACATGCAACATACCACCCTTACAAAATTCAGCAAAAACAGTTCTAAGAAAAAAGCTTTTAGTAATTAATGCCTACATTAAAAGGAAGAAAGATCTTAAATAAACAACATAACTTTACACCTCAAGGAGCTAGAAGATAATAAAGATTAGAAAAGAAATAAATGAAAAAGAGACTAGAAAACAGTAAAAGAAAAAAAATCAATGTATGTAAGAGTTGGGTTTTTGAAAACATAAAACAGAATCAACAACCTTTAGTTTAACAGATAATCAAAGAGAATCCTCAAAATCAGAAATAGAAGAGAAGACATTACAAACAATATGATAAAACTGTAAAGGATCATAAGTGACCACTAAGAACAACTATGTATCAAAAAATTAGACAACCTAGAAACATAGCTAAATTCCTAGACACATACAACCTAACAAGACTGAATAAGGAAGAAACATAAAATCTGAACAGATCAATAACAAGTAAGGAGATTAAATCACTAATAAAATTTATCCAATCAAAGGAAAGCCCAAGAACTGATGCCTTTACTGCTAAATTCTACCAGATATTTAGAGAGAAACTAGTATTAATCCTTCTCAAACTCTTCCAAAAAATTGAAGACATAATACCAAAGCCAGTGGACACTACAGTGGACACAACAGGAAAATAATAGAAAAGAAAATTAAGGTCAAAATCTCTGATGAACATAGATATAAAAAGTCCTCAACAGAATACTAGCAAGATGAATTCAGCAGCCCATTAGAAGGTTTATTCATCAAGATCAAGTGTGATTTATCACAGAACTTCAAGGATAGTTCAATACACACAAATTTATAAATGTGATATACCACACTGACAGGCAAAAAGACAAAAACCAGTTGACCATCTAAATAGATGCAGAAAAAGCATTCAACAAAATTCAACATCCCTTCGTAATAAAAACTTTCATCAATTTAGGTATAGAAGGGAGGTACCACAAAACAATAAAGGTCATATATGAAAAACCTACAGCTAACATCATACTCTACTCAACAGTAAAAAGATGAAAGCTTTTCTTCTAAGATCAAAAACAAGACAAGAATGCCTACTGTCAACACTTTTATTCAACATAGCACTGGAAGTTCTTGTCAGAGCAATTAAGCAAGAAAAATAAATGAAACACATCCAAATTGGAAAGAAAGAAGCTAAACTGTCCCTGTTTACAGACAACATGGTCTTATATAGAGAGAAACCTAAAATATTCCAACAAAAAATACTTTTAGAACTAATATTTCAGTAAATTTACAGGATACAAAATCCATGTTCAAAAATTAATTGCATTCCTATATAGTAACAACAAACTATTGGGAAAAATAAATCTAGAAAACATTTCAATTTAAAATAGTTACACAAAAAGTAAAATGCTTAGGAATAAATGTAACCAAGAAGGTCAAATACCTCTACACTGATAACTATAAAACACTGATAACAAACTGAAAATGATACAAATGAATAAATGAAAAGCTATCCTGTGTTCATAGATTGAAATCATTAGTATTGTTAAAATGTCCATACTACTCAAAGCAATCTATATATTCAATGTCATCCCTATCAAAATTCCAATGACATTTTTTCACAGAAATATTAAAAGGAACCCTAAACCCCATAATGGACTACAAAAGGTACCAAACACCCAAACGAATCTTAAGCAAAAATCACAAAGCTGGAGGCATCACACTACCTGACCTCAAAGTAAACCTCAAAGCTATAGCAACCAAAACAGCATGCTACTGGCATTAAAACAGACATATAGGCCAACACAGAAAAATAATCTAGACATAAATCCAAACACTTATAGTCAAATAATTTCCCATAAAGTTACCAGGAATGCATAATGGAAAAAGGAAAGTCTCCTCCATAAATGGTGTGGGAAAAATTGCATATCCATACGCAGAAGGATAAAACTACACTCTTATTTCACACAATATGAAGAAATCAACTCAAATGGATTAAAGATTTAATGATAAGACAGAAGACTCTAAAAGTAATGGAAGATAACATAGAAGACTAGTTTCTTGACATTGGTGTTGGCAATGATTGCTTGAATATGATACCGAAAGCACAGTCAACAGAAACAAAGCAGACAAATGAAACTATGTCAAACTAAAAAGCTTCTGCACAGCCAAGTAAACAATCAACACAGTGAAAAGACAACCTATGAAACGGGATAAAACATTTGTAAACCATACACCTGATGAGAGGATAATATCCACAATATATAAGAAACTCAAACTACTCAATGGTAAAAAAACAAACAAACAATCCAATTTAAAAATGGGCAAAGCATCTCAGTAGACATTTCTCAAAGGAAGACATTCAGATGGCCAACAGGTACATGAAGAGATGCTCTACATCACTAATCATCAGGGAAAGGCAAATTAAAACCATAATGAGATATCATCTCACACCTGTTACAATGGCTATTATCAAAAAGATTAAAGATATTAAGTGGTAGAAAGTATGTAGAAAAAAAGGAAACCTTTGTGCACTGTTGGAGGGAAATAAATTAATGCAGCCATCATGAAAAACTGTATGGAGGTTCCTCGAAAAATTAAAAATAAAATGACCACATAATTTAGCAATCCTACTGGGTATATGTGCAAAAAATAGAAATAAATAAAATCAGTATCTCAAAGAGGGTCTACACTCCCATGTTCATGCAGTACTATTCAACATAGTCAAAATATGAAATAAACATAAATGTTCATCAATGGATGAATGGAATAAGAAAATGTGGTATATATACACAATAAAATTGTATTCAGCCTTTTAAAAGTAGAAAATCCTGTCATTTGTGGCAATATGAATGAACCTGGAGGACACAATGTTAAATAAAATAAGCCAGGCAAAAAAGACGAATTCCACACAATCTCACAGGTAGAATCTTAAAAAGTTGAAATCATAAAATCAGAGAGTAAAATGGTGGTTGGAAAGGGTTAGGGGTGGAGGAGAAAGGGAGTGAGGAGATGTAGTGAAAGGATATCAAATTCCAGTTAGATAGAAATATGTTCAAGAGATCTATTATACAATTTGGTGACTAGAGTTAGCAGCAATGTGTTGTATTATTAAAAACTGCTGAGAGTAGATTTTACATGTTCTCACAACAAAAAAATGATATGCGAGGTAAAGCATATGTCCATTACCTTGATTAAGCTATTCAAAAATGTATATATACTTCAAAACATTACGCTTTATAAAATAAATATGTACAATATTTGTTAAAATAAAATTTAAAACAAAAATGTTAAAAATTTAAAAGATAGATGAAATAATAATAATCTTTTTTTCAAAAAGAAAAAAAAGAACTCTGAAAAGAGGATGCCAAACACAAAATACATTTAAAATTAATCCAGTCCTGTGGACCAAAGAAGCTCTAAGTCACCGTCTCAGTAAATTCATTATCTTTCACAATCCTTTTTCAGCATGTTCTATTGAAGTAAAAAATATTTAGCATTTTCCCAAGAATGTGATCTACGGATAATCCAAAGTATGCTTGGAACCAATATATAAAACTTCCCTAAGAATTTTGTGACTATGGATCAAGTACAGTGGCTCATGCCTGTAGTACCAGGACTTTGGGAGGCAGAGGCAGGAGGATCGCCTGAGGTCAGGAGTTCAAGACCAGCATGGCCAACATGGTGAAACCCCGTCTCTACTAAAAATACAAAAACTAGCTGGGCATGGTGGTGCATGCCTGTAATCCCAGCTACTCGGGGGGCTGAGGCAGAAGAATCACTTGAACCCACTAGGTGAAGGTTGCAGTGCGTCGAGATCATGCCACTGCCCTACAGCCTGGACGATAGAGCGAAACTCTGTCTCAAAAAGAAAAAAAAAAATGTGACTATGGTCAATAAATATTAAGTAGAAACAATAAATCTTACTGTTTTGAACTTTCAGATATTTAAAATTATTTCACATATTTTTTCTTAAATTAAAAACTAACTCCAAAATATTTAAATGTGAGAATCCACTTTTAATTTAAAAAATAAATATGACACTGAAAAATGACACAAATCTAGTTCAAACAAATTTTTACATTTGGAAATAAAAAGATAATTCAGATCTTGCCCCACTGTTTTTATAATTTTTCCTCATGTGATATAAAATTAAGTTATCTATAGTTTACTTATGAGTGGCTTAAATTGCATTAAACAGAGAGTTATATTTTATTCTAGATTACTTGTTTCTATATTCTCAGCCTCAAAAATAGAATTTCATCATAACGAACTATTCAAAAACATATCAAGGTCAGAGATAGCAAATATAAGCATCAGAAAGTGTTATCTCAAACAAGTAACACTGAAATTTTATTAATTTTTTTCTTTACTCATAATCCAAACTGTTTTCACAAAACTTAAATATTGCTTTGACACACAAGTGAATATTGGCATCCCTAAATTTAAAATCAAAATAAATTATTTGTGTCTTTGTTAAACAGATATGCTAATATTTTAAATTGAAAAATCTTATGTAAAAACTGATTAGCTTTTTTAACATTATAAAAGCTTCTAAAATACTTTCAATTTATATTAGTAGAAGGTATAATTAAATAAAAGTTTGCTAAATTTGAAATAGTCTTAGTGGAAATAATCTAAATGGTAAATAACGTAAAATTGTTTTATTAAATTATATTTCCTTAAAGTGAGTTTTTTAAGTAGTATTTTTTCCAGATGAATTTATAAAATATCAGCTGTAAGGCTATAAATACAATCACATGCACTTTAGATTGTTTAATACAGAACTTTAGAGAAATAATGAATCTTTAAATCACATGGTCCACTTTCTGCTTCCAGGAAGATGAAATAGACATTCTTTTTCCTATTTCTCCTGCTAAGTACAAACAAAACTCTTGAACACTATATATAAAACAAAAATAAGAAGACTGAAAGGTGAAGAAAAGAAGGCAGCCTAGCTAGGGACTTCACGAGTTGGGGGATAACACAGCAATGAGTTCCTCTGGGTTCTCATTTTGTCTCATATCTCTAACTTGAAAATGAAGAAGCCAGCATTCCAGAAATGCCACTGGGACAGACAATAAAAGTCTCAATAAAAGCCTGCTCTCTCTAGCCAAAGGACCATAAAAAGGGCAGTCTAGCAGAACAAAATCTTTTAGCAAAACACCAAAGAAAAAAATGTGAGATTACCCCAAACCATGCAAGCAAAAATTGAATGGGGAGCCTAGATAGCCACTCTTGCAAGGCTATAACAAGTAGCCTTAACAATCCCACCAACATAGTGTCTCAGAAGGCCAAGAAGGAAGCCAAGACTTTCATCTTATCAGCCAGTAATAAAACTCTCACACCAAACACACACAGTGTCAGTAAAGGCCATATGGGGATACAAAACTCTCATCCCTACCCAGGAGTCATGAATGGCCCTCCCCATTGGTCCTCTGTCAACAGAGGCTCAATGAGAAACCTGGACTATTACCTCCATCTACAAGTAATGAGGCATTTCTCCCATTAGCTGTTGTAGTATCAGTGAAAGCCAGTTTAAAAAACAGAACACTTAACCAAGGCCCAAAGTCTCATCACATAAAGCAAATATTCTGAGGTTTCAATTGAAAATCATTTATCATATTAAGACCAGAAAGGTCTCAACCAGAATTTTAAAAGACAATAATAGATGACAACACTCAGAAAATAGAGAAATTCCAATAATCTGACAAATGTTTGAAAGCTGATATAATAGAATAAAATATATATAATAGTAAACAACTATGAAAACACTTGAAACAAATGAAAATAAACAACTTCAGCAAAGAAACAGAAGATACAATGAAGAACCAAATGGAGATTTTAGAACTGAAAAATAGCTGAAATAAGAAGGCCAATGGATATGCTCAACAGAATGAAGAGGATGATGAAATAAAAAAAATCAGTAAACTGGAAGGGAGAAAAAAATACTCAAAAAAAAAAAAAGAAAAGAAAACAAATTAATACAGCGTCAGAGACATGTGTAGCTAAAAAAAAATATATTTAACCAATATTGTATCGTTGAAGTCCCAAAAGGAGAGAAGAAAAAGGCTGGGACTGAAAAAGTACTATAAGAAATAACTGGCTGTAAACATTCCAAATTTAGCCAGTGTTACAAAATTACAGATTCAAGAAGGTGAAGAAAACCCAGAAAAAAGATGTTCAAATATATCCATTATTATATATATTATAATTAAACATGTAAAACTTAAGACAAAAAATCCTGAAAGCAACCAAAGAAAAAGAACACCTTATTTAAGGTAAGTCCAAAAGAATGGATGAAGAAGTCCTCTAAACAGAAAAGAAATTAAAAAAAATAAAATTTGGACTTTCAGGAAAAAAATTTTTTTAAAACCTAGTAACAAAAAATATGAGTAAATAGATTTCTCTATTGAGTTTTCCAGATTATGTTTGAGAGTTTAAGCAAAAATTACAACACTGTCTGATGTGCTTCTAAATTTACACAGAGGGAAGAAAACTATAAATGTGGGAAAGTTAATTAACATAAAAGTTGGTAGGCTTTATACACTTCACTAGGAAAAAATGATAACACTGGTAGACTGTTTTTACATATGTGTGTGTATATATACTTCAGTATATATATATATAGTCAGGCCTCTGAGCCCAAGCTAAGCCATCATATACCTACCCTGTGACCTGCACATATACATCCAGATGGCCTGAAGCAAGTGAAGAATCACAAAAGAAGTAAAAATGGCTGGTTCCTGCCTTAACTGATGACAATACCCTGTGAAATTTCTTCTCCTGGCTCAGAAGCTCCCTCACTGAGCACCTTGTGATTCCCGCCCCTGCTTGCCAGAAGACAACCTCTTTGACTGTAATTTTCCATTACCTACCCAAATCCTATAAAACTGCCCCACCCCTAACTCCCTTCACTGACTCTTTTTTTGGACTCAGCCCTCCTGCACCCAGGTAAAATAAACAGTCTTGTTGCTCACACAAAGCCTGTTTGGTGGTCTCTTCACATGGACACCCGTGACATTTGGTGCCAACGACTCGGGACAGGAGGACTCCTTCGGGAGACTGGTCCCCTGTCCTCACCCTCACTCCTTGAGGAGATCCACCTACGACCTCGGGTCCTCAAACCAACCAGCCCAAGGAACATCTCATGAATTTCAAATTGGGTAAGCAGTCTTTTCACTCTCTTCTCCAGCCTCTCTTGCTACACTTCAATCTCCCTGTCCTTCCAATTCCAGTTCTTTTTCCTCTCTAGTAGAGACAAAGGAGACACATTCTATCTGTGGACCCAAAACTCCGGCACCGGTCATGAACTCGGGAAGACAGTCTTCTGTTGGTGTTTAATCACTGCAGGGACGCATGACTGATTATTCACCCAGACTCCATTGGTGTCTGATCACCACAGGGATACCTGCCTTGGTCACTCACCCATGTTCCCGTGGTGGCAAGTCAATTGCATGGATGCCTGTTTTGGCTGCTAACCCACATTGCAGTTCAGGGCTGCTCACCACCCCCCTTCTCTGTGTCTCTACCCTCTTTTTTCTCGGGGCTTGCCACCTTCACTATGGGCAACCTTCCACCCTCCATTCCCCCTTCTTTTCCCTTAGTCTGTGTTCTCAAAAACTTAAGACCTCTTCAACTCTCACCTGGCCTAAAACTTAAGCGTCTTATTTTCTTCTGCAACACCACTTGGCCCCAATATAAACTCGATAATGATTCTAAATAGCCAGAAAATGGCACTTTTGATTTCTCCATTTTACAAGACCTGGATGATTTCTGTTGGGAAAAAAAAATGGGCAAATGGGTCTGAGGTGCCTGACGTACAAGCATTCTTTTACACATTGGTCCCTCCCTCGTCTCTGCTTCCAATGCGACTCATCCCAAATCTTTTTTCCTTCTCTCTTGTCTGTTCCTTCAGTCTCCACCCCAAGATCTGAGTCCTTTGAATCCTCCTTTTCTACAGACTCATCTGACCTCTCCCCTCCTCCCCAGGCTACTCCTCACTAGGCTAAGCCAGGTCCCAATTCTTCCTCAGCCTCTGCTCCCCCACCCTATAATCCTTTTATCACCTCCCCTCCTCACACCCAATCCGGATTACAGTTTCTTTCCGCGACTAGCCCTCCCCGACCTGCCCAACAATTTCCTCTTAAAGACGTGGCTAGAGCTGAAGGCATAGCCAAGGTTAATATTCCTTTTTCTTTATCCCACCTCCCCCAAATCAGATAGCATTTAGGTTCTTCTTCATCAAATATAAAAACTCAATCCAGTTCATGGCCCGTTTGACAACAACCCTTAGACGCTTTACTGCCCTAGACCCAGAAGGGCCAGAAGGCTGTCTTATTCTCAATATGCATTTTATTATCCAATCGGCTCCCGACATTAGAAAAAGCTCCAAAAATTAAATTCCGGCCCTCAAGCCCCACAACAGGACTTAATTAGCCTCACCTTCAAGGTGTACAACAATAGAGTAGAGGCAGCCAAGTAGCAACGTATTTCTGAGTTGTAATTCCTTGCCTCCACTGTGAGACATACCCCAGCCACATCTCCAGCACACAAGAACTTCCAAATGCCTGAACCACAGTGGCCAGGATTTCCTCCAGGACTGCCTCCCCCAGGATCTTACTTCACGTGCCAGAAATCTGGCCACTGGACCAAGGAATGCCTGCAGCCTGGAATTCCTCTTAAGTGATGCCCCATCTGTGTGGGACCCCACTGGAAATTGGACTGTCCAATTCACCCAGCAGCCACTCCCAGAGCCCCTGGAACTCTGGCCCAAGTCTCTCTGACTGGCTCCTTCCCAGATCTTCTCAGCTTATCGGCTAAAGACTGACGCTGCCCAATTACCTTGGAAGCCTCCTAGACCATCACAGACAACTTTGGGTAACTCTTACAGTGGGTAAGAGTTGGGTAACTCTTACAGTGGAGGGTAAGTCCGTTCCCTTCTTAATCCATACGGAGGCTATCCACTCCACATTACCTTCTTTTCAAGGGCCTGTTTCCCTTGTCTCCATAACTGTTATGGGTATTGACAGCCAGGCTTCTAAACCTCCCCAACTTTGACGCCAACTTGGACAACATTCTTTTATGCACTCCTTTTTAGCTATCCCCACCTGTCCAGTTCTCTTATTAGGCTGAGACATTTTAGCTAAATTATCTGCTTCCCTAAGTATTCCTAGGCTACAGCCACACCTCATTGCCACCCTTTTCCCCAGTTCAAAGCCTCCTTCGCATCCTCCCCTTATATCTCTCCACCTTAATCCACAAGTATGAGACACCTCTACTCCCTCCTTAGGGCTGATCATGTACCCCTTACCATCCCATTAAAACCTAATCACCTTTACTCCACTCAACGCCAGTATCCCATCCCACAACAGGCTTTAAGGAGATTAAAGCCTGTTATACTCACCTGCTACAGCATGGGCTTCTAAAACCTATAAACTCTCCTTATAATTCTCCCAATTTACCTGTTCAAAAATCGGGTAAGTCTTATAGGTTAGTTCAGGATCTGCACCTTATCAACCAAATTGTTTTGCCTATCCACCCTGTGGTGCCCAACCCGTACACTCTTTTGTCCTCAATACCTTCCTCCACAACTCACTATTCCATTCTTGATCTTAAAGATGCATTTTTCACTATTCCCTTACACCCCTCATCCCAGCCTCTCTTTGCTTTTACCTGGAGTGACCCTGACACCCATCAGTCCCAGCAGCTTACCTGGGCTGTACTGCCGCAAGACTTCAGGGACAGCCCTCATTACTTCAGCCAAGCTCTTTGTCATGATTTACTTTCTTTCCACTCCTCCGCTTCTCACCTTATTCAATATACTGATGACTCCTACTTTGTAGCCCCTCCTTTGAATCTTCTCAACAAGACATCCTCCTGCTCCTTCAACATTTATTCTCCAAGGTATATCAGGTATCCCCCTCCAAAGCTCAAATTTCTTCTCCATCCATTACCTACCTTGGTATAATTCTTCATGAAAACACATGTGCTCTCCCTGCTGATTGTGTCCGGCTAATCTCCCAAACCCCAACCCCTTCTACAGAACAACTCCTTTCCTTCCTAGGCATGGTTAGGTACTTCTGCCTTTGGATACCTTGTTTTACCATCCTGACTAAATCATTACATAAACTCACAAAAGCAAACCTAGCTGATCCCATAGATCCTAAATCCTTTTGCCACTCCTCTTTCCATTCCTTAAAAATGGCCCTAGAAGCTGCTCCCACATTAACTCTCTCTAACTCATCCCAACCCATTTCACTACACACAGCCAAAGTACGAGGCTGTGAAGTCAAAATTCTTACATAAGACCTGGGACTGCGCCCTGTAGCCTTTCTGTCCAAACAACGTAACCTTACTATTTTGGGCTGGCCCCCATCAGCATGACTGTATCTCTCTGATCTACCTGGCATTCACTCCATTTCCCCATATTTCCTTCTTTCCTGTTCCTCACCCTGATAACACTTGGTTTATTCATGGCAGTTCCACCACACCTAATTGCCCCTCACCAGCAAAGGCAGGCAATGCCATAGTGTCTTCCACATCTATCATTGAAGTACCGCTCTGCCCCATTCCACTACCTCTCAGCAAGCCGAACTCATTGCCTTAACTCGAGTCCACACTCTTACAAGAGGATTACACGTCAATATTTATACTGACTCTAAATATGCCTTCCATATCCTGCACCACCATGCTGTTATATGGGCTGAAAGAGGTTTCCTCACTATGCAAGGGTCCTCCATCATTAACGTCTCTTTAATAAAAACTCCTTAAGGCCGCTTTACTTCCAAAGGAAGCTGGAGTCATTCACTGCAAGGGCCATCAAAAGGCATCAGATCCCATCACTCAGGACAACAATTATGCTGATAAGGTAGCCAAAAAAGCAGCTAGAATTCCAACTTCTATCCCTTATGGCAGTTTTTCTCCTTCTAATCGGTCACTCCCACCTACTCCCCTGCTGAAACTTCCACTTATCAATCTCCTCCCACACAAGGCAAATGGTTTCTGGACCAAGGAAAATATCTCCTTCCAGCCTCACAGGCCCATTCTATTCTGTCGTCATTTCATAACCTCTTCCATGTAGGTTACAAGCCACTAGCCTGCCTCTTAGAATCTCTCATTTCCTTTCCATTGTGGAAATCTATCCTCAAGGAAATCACTTCTCTGTATTCCATCTGCTATTCTACTACTCCTCAGGGATTGTTCAGGCCCCCTCCCTTCCATACATATCAAGCTCGGGGATTTGTCCCTGCCCAGGACTGGCAAATTGACTTTACTCACATGTCCCGAGTCAGGACACTAAAATACCTCTTGGTCTAGGTAGACACTTTCACTGGATGGGTAGAGGCCTTTCCCACAGGGTCTGAAAAGGCCATCGCAGTCATTTCTTCCCTTCTGTCAGACATAATTCCTAGGTTTGGCCTTCCTACCTCTATATAGTTCAACAATTGACTGACCTTTAATAGTCAAATCAACCAAGCAGTTTCTCAGGCTCTTGGTATTCGGTAAAACCTTCATACCCCTTACTGTCTTCAATCTTCATGAAAGGTAAAACTGACTAATGGTCTTTTAAAAACACACCTCACCAAGCTCAGCCTCCAACTTAATAAAAGAGGACTCTGTCAAGGATAGAGCCCAAAAACTCGCCAACGAAGCAAATAATCACACTAAACCCCCTTGGACACTCTCTAATTAAATGTCCTGGGTCCTCTTAATACCTTTAATACCTGGGTCCTTTAATACCTGTTTCTCTCATTATCTTATTCAGACCTTCTGTCTTCTGTTTAGTTTCTCAATTCATACAAAACCGTATCCAGGCCATCAGCAATAATTCTACATGACAAATGTTCCTTCTAATGACCCCACAATATCACTCCTTACCACAAAATCTTCCTTCAGCTTAATCTCTCCCACTCTAGGTTCCCACACCACCCATAATCCCGCTTGAAGTAGCTCTGAGAAACATTGCCCATTATCTCTCCATACCACCCCCCCAAATTTTCGTGGCCCCAACACTTCAACACTATTTTATGTTATTTTTCTTATTAATATAAGAAGACAGGAATGTCAGGCCTCTGAGCCCAAGCTAAGCCATCATATCCCCTGTGACCTGCACATATACATCCAGATGGCCTGAAGCAAGTGAAGAATCACAAAAGAAGTAAAAATGGCTGGTTCCTGCCTTAACCGATGACA
>NW_012108175.1:28464-35940 GCF_000951045.1 Mandrillus leucophaeus | reverse complement strand
AAAAAAGCAGCTAGAATTCCAACTTCTATCCCTTATGGCAGTTTTTCTCCTTCTAATCGGTCACTCCCACCTACTCCCCTGCTGAAACTTCCACTTATCAATCTCCTCCCACACAAGGCAAATGGTTTCTGGACCAAGGAAAATATCTCCTTCCAGCCTCACAGGCCCATTCTATTCTGTCGTCATTTCATAACCTCTTCCATGTAGGTTACAAGCCACTAGCCTGCCTCTTAGAATCTCTCATTTCCTTTCCATTGTGGAAATCTATCCTCAAGGAAATCACTTCTCTGTATTCCATCTGCTATTCTACTACTCCTCAGGGATTGTTCAGGCCCCCTCCCTTCCATACATATCAAGCTCGGGGATTTGTCCCTGCCCAGGACTGGCAAATTGACTTTACTCACATGTCCCGAGTCAGGACACTAAAATACCTCTTGGTCTAGGTAGACACTTTCACTGGATGGGTAGAGGCCTTTCCCACAGGGTCTGAAAAGGCCATCGCAGTCATTTCTTCCCTTCTGTCAGACATAATTCCTAGGTTTGGCCTTCCTACCTCTATATAGTTCAACAATTGACTGACCTTTAATAGTCAAATCAACCAAGCAGTTTCTCAGGCTCTTGGTATTCGGTAAAACCTTCATACCCCTTACTGTCTTCAATCTTCATGAAAGGTAAAACTGACTAATGGTCTTTTAAAAACACACCTCACCAAGCTCAGCCTCCAACTTAATAAAAGAGGACTCTGTCAAGGATAGAGCCCAAAAACTCGCCAACGAAGCAAATAATCACACTAAACCCCCTTGGACACTCTCTAATTAAATGTCCTGGGTCCTCTTAATACCTTTAATACCTGGGTCCTTTAATACCTGTTTCTCTCATTATCTTATTCAGACCTTCTGTCTTCTGTTTAGTTTCTCAATTCATACAAAACCGTATCCAGGCCATCAGCAATAATTCTACATGACAAATGTTCCTTCTAATGACCCCACAATATCACTCCTTACCACAAAATCTTCCTTCAGCTTAATCTCTCCCACTCTAGGTTCCCACACCACCCATAATCCCGCTTGAAGTAGCTCTGAGAAACATTGCCCATTATCTCTCCATACCACCCCCCCAAATTTTCGTGGCCCCAACACTTCAACACTATTTTATGTTATTTTTCTTATTAATATAAGAAGACAGGAATGTCAGGCCTCTGAGCCCAAGCTAAGCCATCATATCCCCTGTGACCTGCACATATACATCCAGATGGCCTGAAGCAAGTGAAGAATCACAAAAGAAGTAAAAATGGCTGGTTCCTGCCTTAACCGATGACACTACTTTGCAAAATTTCTTCTGGCTCAGAAGCTCCCCCATTGAGCACCTTGTGACCCCCCGCCCCTGCCTGTCAGAGAACAATCCCTTTGACTGTAATTTTCCATTACCTACCCAAATACTATAAAACTGCCCCACCCCTAACTCCCTTCACTGACTCTTTTTTTGGACTCAGCCCGCATGCACCCAGGTGAAATAAACAGTCTTGTTGCTCACACAAAGCCTGTTTGGTGGTCTCTTCACACAGACCCACGTGACATATATATTCTAGTGTATATATATAAATACACACATAACAGAACCATCAAAATTGATATACAAAGAGATACACTCAAAAAACACTATAGATATATCAAAACGAAACTCTAAAAAATGTTCAAGTACCCCACAAGAAGGCAAGAAAGGGTGAGCAAAAAAAAAGAAACAAAGAATACTCTGAAGCAAACAATAAAAGGGCAGGCTTATAAGCCCTAACATGTCAATAATTACATTAAATGGAAATAAAATAAATACACCAAGTAAAAGAGAGATTAATAGAGTAGATTAAAAAACATGACCTAACAATATGCCACCTACAAGATAATCACTTCAAACATAATAAACAAGTTGAATGTGAAAGACAGAAAAAGATACAACATGCAAACCTTAACCAATGGAAATCAGGAGTGCCTATATTGATATTAGCTGAAGTAGATAACAGAGTAAAGAAAATACGAGAGACAAAGAAGAAAATTATGTTATTATAAAAGGTCAATTCACTAATAAGACTCAGCAACCATAATTGTCAATGCACCAAATAATATAGCTTTAGAATGTGTGAAGTGAACACTGACAGAATTGAAAAGAAAAATAGACAAATCTTACAATTTTAGTTGGAGAATTCAACACCCCTCTCTTAAAAAGTGATAGAACAATTATAAAATAAACAAGAATACAGGAGAATGCAAGAGCACTACAAACCAACAGGAATTAATCAATATTTATTTAGAGTAATCCACTCCAAAACAGAATACACATTCTTTCAATGTACCAACAAAATATATGTCAATATAGAACATATCTGGAACACAAACTAACTTCGAAATATTTAAAAGAATTGAAATCATACCAAGTGTGTTTTCTAACCACAATGGAATCAATCTAGAAATTGATAACAGAAAGATAATACAAAAATCTACAAACACATTGACATTAAAAAACAGTCTTCATATTCCATAGGTCAAGAAGAAAATCTCAGAAGAAATAAAATACATTGAACTGAGTAAAAAAAAATATATAACATCAAAATTCCTAAGATACTACCCCATTCTCTATGATGTGATTATTACACATTGCATGCCTGTATCAAAACATCTCTGGACTTGGATTAAGATGTCAGATAGGTAGCAGAACTAGCTTGCAGCTCCTACTCAGATAGACAAAGCAGCATGTAGAGACTGACATTGTGAACTTTCATCCAAGAACTACCACAGAAGCATACCAGGAAAGCCAAGAAACCACAGACCCTTTGAAGGAACTAGGTCACTGCTACAGGCTCTCTAAAATGCCAGAAAAACTGTGAGTCTCCTTGCTTTTTCAACAAGGAGGCTCGTGGTCTGGGGCAAGTTCTCAGTCTTGGTAAACTGGCTACCTGGAAATGGACTGTGCCATTGGTGGGGAAAACAATGAAAGTGCGACTGGCCTTTGGGAATGCAGACTGTGTGGGAGCAGGGTGAGGCCTGTGACTGCCAGCCTTCCCCCACTTCCTGACAACTGTATGACTCAGCAGAGGCAGCCATAATCTCCCTGGGAATATAACTTCAGTGGACTGGGAACCATATCCCCATCCCCCACAGCAGCCACAGAAAGCCAACCCCAAGAAGAGGCTGAGCTGAGACATACCTATCCCTGCCACAACCTGGTAGTCTTTCTGTACCTACCCTGGTAGCCAAGGACAAAGATCATAATCTCTTAGGAGCTCTGTAGCCCTACCCACCACCTGAAAAACCTGAATACTTAAACCAGGTGTCCCTAGGGCAAGTTTGCATCCTCCCTATAAGACTGGCAACTCCTGGCTGGAGGCCAACCAACACAAAACCAATGCACTAAGCAAAAAACCAAGAACCATCACAGAGTCCTCTTCACTCTCCTGCCACCTCCACTAGAGCAGGTGCTGGTATCCACAGCTGCAAGACCTGAAGATGAATCATGTCACAGCATTCTTTGCAGACATTTCCCAGTACTAGCCTGGAGTTCGGCAGCTTTGCTGCATGACTAGACCCAGAAGAGCAAAAGCAATCACTACAATTCGGTTTTAAGGAAGCCCCTGTCCTAGGGGAAGGGGGAGAACACCACACCAAGGGAGCACCCTGTGGGACAAAAGAATCTGAACAGCAGCCCTTAATTCCAAATCTTCCCTCTGACATAGTCTACCCAAATGAGAAGGGACCAAAAAATCCATTCTGACTAATACGACATATCAAGGTTCTTTAACAGCCCCAAAAGATCATACCAGCTCACCAGCAATGGATCCAAAACAAGATTAAATCTCTGAATTGCCAGAAAAAGAATTCAGCAGGTCAAATATTAAGCTAATCAAGAAGGCACCAGAAAAAGATGAAGTCCAACTTAAACAAAAGCATTATACAAAATATAAAAGGAAAATTCTTCAGCGAAATAGATAGCATAAATAAAAAACAATCACAATCTTGATTTCTGGAAATCAAGGACACACTTTGATTAAATGAAAAATATGTTGGAAAGTCTCAGCAATAGAATTGAACAAGCAGAAGAAAGAGCTTCAGAGCTTGAAGACAAGGCTTTTGAACTAACCTAATCCATCAAACACAAAGAAAAAAAGAGTAAAAAAAAAAAATTGAACGAAATCTCCAGGAAGTTTTGGACTATGTTAAACGTTCAAATCTAAAAATAATTGGGGTTCCCAAGAAAGAAGAGAAATCAGAAAGTTTGGAAAAAAACTATTTGAGGGAATAATCAAGAAAAACTTCCACAGTCTTGCTAGAGATCTAGACATCCAAATACAAGAAGCTCAAAGAACATCTGGGAAATTCATCACAAAAAGATCATTGCCTAAGCACACAGGCGTCAGGTTATCTAAAGTTAAGATGAAGGAAAGAATCTCAAGAGCTATGAGACAAAAGCGTCAGGTAACCTATTAAAGAGAACCTATCAGATTAGTAGCAGATTTCTCAGCAGAAATCATACAAACTAGAAGGGATTTGGGTCCTATCTTTAGCCTACTGGAACAAAACAATTATCAGCCAAGAATTTTGTATCCAGAAAAACTAAACCTCATAAATGAAGGAAAGATACAGTACTTTCCAGACACACAAATGCTGAGGCAACATGCCACTACGAAGCCCCCACTAAATAAAAACCACTAAAAGGAACTCTAGATCTTGAAATAAATCCTCAAAATATACCAAAACAGAACCTCCTTAAAAGTTCTGAATTAAAAAAAAAAGAAAAAAACAAAAAACAAAAAACAAAAAACAAGGTATTCAGGCAACAAATAGCACAATTAATAGAATAGTACGTCATATCTCAATACTAACTTTGAATGTAAACGGCCTGAATATTCCACTTAAAAGATACAGAATAGCGGAATAGATAAAAATTCACCAAGCAAGTTTCTGCTATTTTCAGAAAACTCCCCTAACACGTAAGAATTCACACAAACTTAAGATAAAGGGGTGAAAAAAGATATTCCATGCAAATGGACACCAAAAATGAGCAGGATTGCCTATTCTTATATTAGACAAAATAAACTTTAAAGCAACAGCAGTTTACTAAGACAAAGAAGGAAATTATATAATGATAAAAAGGTCTCACCCAACAGGAAGATTCTAAATATATATGCACTTAACACTGGAGCTCCCAAACTCATAAAACAATTACTATTATAACTAAGAAATGAGACAGATGGCAACACAAAAATAATGGGGGACTTTAATAATCCATTTACAGCACTAGACAGGTCATCAAGACAGAAAATCAACAAAAAATAATGGATTTAAACTATACCCTACAACAAATGGACTTAACAGACAATTATACATTCTATTCATCAGCACTTGGAACATTCTCCAAGATATAACATATGATAGTCCATAAACAAGTCTCAGTACATTAAGAAAATCAAAATTGTATCAAGAACTCTCTCAGACGACAGTGGAATAAAATTGCAAATCAACTCCAAAAGGAACTTCCAAAACCATGCAAATACAGCAAATACATGGAAATGAAATAACCTGCTTCTGAACAATCATTGGGTTAACAATGAAATCAAGAAGAAAATTTTAAAATTCTTTGAACTGAATGATAATAGTGACACAACTTATGAAAACCTCTGGGTTACAGCAAAAGTGGTCCTACGAGGAAAGTTCATAGCGTTAAATGCCTACATCAAAAAACTCTGAAAGACCACAAATAAACAATCTAAGATCACACCTCAAAAAATTGGAGAGAAAAGAAAAATCCAAACCCAAAGCCAGCAGAAGAAAAGAAAGAATGAAGATCAGAGCAGAAATAAATGAAATTAAAATGAAAAAATTACAAACGATAAATGAAACAAAAAGCTGGTTCTTTGATAAGAAAAATTGACAGACCATTAGTGAGATTAACCAAGAAAAGAAGAGAGAAGATCCAAATAAGGTCAATAAGAAATGAAATGGGAGATATTAAAACTGATACCACAGAAATATAAAACATTACTGAAGGCTACTATGAACGCTTTTACACGCATATATTAGAAAATCTAGAGGATATGGATAAATTCCTGAAAATATACAACCATCCTAGATTAAACTAAGAAGATACAGAATCTCTAAACAGGCCAATAACAAGCAGCAAGATTGAAATGGTAATTTAAAAACTGCCAATAAAAAAAAAAGTCCAGGACCAGAAAAATTCATAGCTGAATTCTATGAGATATTCAAAGAAGAACTGATAACAATCCTATTGACACTATTGCAAAACACAGAGAAAGAGGGAATCCTCCCTAAATCATTCTAGGAAGCCAGTATCACCCCAATGCCAAAACCAGGAAATAACATAGAAAAAGAAAATTACAGACCAATATCCCTGACAAACATAGATGCAGAATCCTCAACAAAATACCAGCAAACTGAATCCAACAGCAGATCAAAAAGATAATATACCATAATCAAGTGGGTTTTATACCAGGGATGTAGGGATGGTTTAACATATGTAAGTCAATAAATGTGATACACCCAATAAACAGAATCAAAAACAGAAATCACATAATCATCTCAATAGACTGAAAGAAAGCATTAAAAAATTCCAGCAACCCTTTACAATGAAAACTTCCAGGAAAACTGGCATAGAATGGACATACCTTAATGTAATAAAAACCATCTATGACAAACCTACAGCCAACATTATAATGAACAGGAAAAGATGAAAGCATACCCACTGAGAACTGGAACAAGACATGATTCCTACCTTTACCATTTCTATACTTCTATTCAACACACTATTGGAAGTCTAGCCAGAGAAATCAGACAAGAGAAAGAAATAAAGGGCATCCAAATCAGTAAAGAGGAAGTCAAACTGTCACTGCTTGCTGATGATATAATCATATACTTAGAAAACCCTAAAAACTCACCCAAAAAGCTTCTAGCACTAATGAATGAATTCAGTGAAGATTCAGTATAAAAAATTAATTTACACAAATGAGTAGCTCTGCTATACAACAACAGCGAACAAACTGAACATTAAATCTATAATTCAAGCCCTTTCGCAAAAGTTGCAAAACAAACAAACAAACAAGCAAACAAAACTAGGAATATACCTAACTAAGAACATGAAAGACCTCCACGAGGAAACTATATTATACTGCTGAAAGAAATCATAGATGACAAAAACAAATGGAAACACATCCTATGCTCATGGATGGGTAGAATCAATAATGTGAAAATGACCATATTGCCAAAAGCATTCTACAAATTCAATGCAATTCGAATCAAAATACCACCATCGTTCTTCACAGAACTAGAAAAAACCATCCTATTCCAATCAGTAGCAAAAGAAGGAATCCTACCTAACTCATTTTATGAGGCCAGCATCATCCTGATACCAAAGCCTGGCAGAGACACAACAAAAAAAGAGAATTTTAGACCAATATCCCTGATGAACATC
>NW_012108175.1:0-27037 GCF_000951045.1 Mandrillus leucophaeus | reverse complement strand
ACACCATGGAATACTATGCAGCCATAAAAAAGGATGAGTTCATGTCCTTTGTAGGGACATGGATGAAGCTGGAAACCATCATTCTGAGCAAACTGTCACCAGAACAGAAATCCAAACACTGCATGTTCTCACTCATAGGTTGGAATCGAATAATGAGAACACTTGGACACAGGCAGGGGAACATCACACACTGGGGTCGTGGGGTGGGGGGAGGGGGAGGGAGAGCATTAGGAGATATACCTAATGTAAATGACAAGTTAATGGGTGCAGCACACCAACATGGCACATGCATACCTATGTAACAAACCTGCACAGTGTACACATGTACCCTAGAACTTGAAATATAATTTAAAAGAAAGAAAAAAGCATTATAAAATTCAAATGGAACCAAAACAGAGACTGCATAGCCAAAGCAAGACTTAGCAAAAAGAACAAATCTGGGGGCAACACATTATCTGACTTCAAACTATACTATAAGGCCATAGTCACCAAAACAGCATGGTACTGGGATAAAAATAGGCACATAGACCAATAGAACAGAACAGAGAACCCATAAATAAACCCAAATACTTACATCCACCTGATCTTAGACAAAGAAAACAAAAACATAAAGAAAGGACACCCTATTCAACAAATGTTGCTGGGATAATTGGCACACTATATGTTGAAGAATCAAACTGGATCTCATCTCTCACCTTATACAAAAATCAACTCAAGATGGCTCCAAGACTTAAATTTAAGACCTGTAACTGTAAAGATTCTAGAAGATAACATCAGAAAAACCCTTCTAGAAATTGGCTTAGGCAAACACTTCATGACCAAGAACCCAAAAGCAAATGCAACAAAAACAAAGATAAATAGATGGGACCTACTTAAACTAAAAAGCTTCTGCACAGTACAAGAAATAATCCGCAGTGTTAACAGACAACCCACAGAGTGGGAGAAAATCTTCACTATCAATACATCTGACAAGGGCTAATATCAAGAATCTAAAAGGAACTCAAATGAACAAGAAAAAAAAAACAATCCCATCAAAAAAGTAGGGAAAGGACATGAAGAGACAATTCTCAAAAGAAGATATACAAATGGCCAAAAAGCATATAGAAAAATGCTCAACATCAATAACAATCAGGGAAATGCAAATCGAAATCACAATGTGATACCATATCACTCCTGCAGGAATGGCCATTATCAAAAAATAAAAAAAATAAAAAATACATGTTGGCATCAATGCATTGAAATGGGAATACTTTTATACCACAGGTGGGAATGTAAACTGGTACAACCACTATGGAAAACAGTGGGGGGAGATTCCTTAAAGAACTAAAAGTAGGTCTACTGTTTGATTCATTAATCCCACTACTAGGTATCTACCCAGAGGAAAACAAGGCATTATACAAAAAATATACTTGCACACGCATGTTTACAGCACATGCATGTTTTGCAATTGCAAAAATATGGAACCAGCCCAAATGCCCAACAATCAATGAATGGATAAAGAAAATGTGGTAAATATATACAATGGAATACTACTCAGCAATAAAAATGAATAAAATAATGGCATTCACAGCAACCTGCATGGAAGTGGAGACTATTATTTTAAGTGAAGTAACTCAGGAATGGAAAACCAAATATCATTATGTTTTCACTCATATGTAGGAGCTAAACTATGAGGATGCAAAGGCATAAGAATAATACATTGGATTTTGCGGACTCGGGGAAAAGGGTGGGGGATGGCAAGGGATAAAATACTACACATTGGGTACAATTTACCCGACTCAGATGATGGGTGTGCCAAAATCTCAGAAATCATTACTAAAGAACTTATTCATGTAATCATATACCACCTGTTCCAAAAAACCTATGGAAACAGAAAAATAATAAAAATTAAAAATCTCATGTACTCTCTAAATATATAAACCCACTATGTACCCCCCAAAATTTAAAAACTTTGTAAGGTAAAAAATACATTGTAAACATTTGTGGAAAGTAAAATAAATCCTGAGACACAATTAATGCAATGCTGAAAGAGAAATTAATAGCACTAATTGAATAAGCCATAAAAGAATAAAAGTCTCAAGTTCATAATCTGAGTTTCCACCTCTAGAACCTAGAAACAGAACATAACCCCAAAACAAGTGAAAGAAAGAAAATAGTAAATAAAATCAGATAAATCAATGAACTTGAAGAAATTATTTTAATATTAGAGAAAAATCAATTAAATATCTGGTTCTCTGAAAATATCAATAAATTTAGTAAATCTCAATCAAGATGGACAAAGAAAAAAATAAAACCACAATTTATTAGTATCAAGAATGAAACAGGGGATGTGACTATAAAACCTCCAGACATGAAAACAATAATATGGTAATACTATGATGAGCTCTTCACACAGACATCTGACAACTTAGGTAAAATAAATTGTTTATTTAAAAAATACAAACTCTCACAAGAAATTCAATATGAAATATATTATTGGAATAGCTCTAGAACCCTAGAGAAAATTACATTCATAATTTTAAAACTCCCAAAAAGAAATCTCCAATCACAGATTGTTTCACCAAATAAGTCTACCAAGTATTAAAAGAATTATAACCAATTCCTTATAATCTTTTCCAGAATGTAAAGAGCTCTTTCCAATTCATTTTATGAAGCTACTATTTCACTGATATCAAATTTAGAAAATAAAACAGTACAAGAAAACTGCAGACCAATATCCCTCATGAACAAAATACAAAAATATTTAGCACACTACTAGCAAATAAAATTCAGCAGAAAATTTTAACATGTATCATGACCAAGTGGGCTTCATTCCAGTGGTATAAGATTTGCTCAATATTCAAACATACAGAAATCAATGTACTTCACCATATTAACAGGTTAAAGATGAAAAATATATATATACAAGCATATCTCAGATACTGGATACTGCTGTTTCAGTTCCACACAACTGCCTAAAGCAAATATCACAATAAAGTGAGTCACAAAAATTTTTCGGTTTCCCAGTGCATATAAAAGTTATGTTTATACTACACTTCAGTCTCTTAAGTGTACAACAGCATTATGTCTAGAAATGTACATACCTTAATTTAAAAATACTTCATTGTTAAAAATGCTATCTGAGCCTTCATTGAGTTGGAATGTTTTTGCTAGTGGAGGGTCTTTCCTCGATGTTGATGGCTGCTGACTGATCAGGGTGGTGGTTCCTGAAGGTTGGAGTGCTGTGGCGTTTTCTTAAAATAAGACAACAATGAAGTTTGCAACATCAATGGATTCTCATGCAAGATTTCTCTCTAGCATGCAATGCTGTTAGATAGCATTTTTTTTTAAAACAAGGTCTCATTCTCTCACCCAGGTTGGAGGACAGTGGTGTAATCATGGCTCACTGCAACCTCAAACTCCTGGCCTCAAGTGATCCTCCCACCTTGGCCTCCCAAATCACTGGGATTACAGGCATGAGCCAACACACCTGGCCTGACAGAATTTTACCCACAGGAGAACTTCTCTCAAAACTAGAGTCAATCCTCTCAAATCTTGCCACTGCTTAATCAACTAGGTTTACGTAATATTCTAAAATTTTTGTTGTCATTTCAACAATGTTCATAGCATCTTCACCAGGAGTAGAATTCTCTCAAGAAACCACTTTTTTTTGCTCAGCCATAAGAAACAACTCTTCATCCGTTATAGTTGTATCATGAAATTCCAGCAATTCTGTCACATCTTCAGGCTCCACTTCTAATTCTACTTGTCTTGCTATCTTCATCACATCAACAGTGGCTTCCTCCACAGAAGCCTTTAACCCCCCAGTGTCATCCACAAGGGTTGGAATCAACATATTCCAAATTCCTGTTAATGTTGATATTTTGACTTCCTCCCCTGAAGTACAAATGTTCTTAATGGCATCTATAACAGTGAATCATTTCCAGAAGGTTTTCAATTTATTTTTTCAAGATCCATCAGAGGAATCATTATTTCTGGCAGCTAGAGCCTTATGAAATGTATTTCTTAAATAAGACTTGAAAGTCAAAATTACTCGTTGATCCACAGGCTGTAGAGGGGATATTCTGTTACCAAGAATGAAAACAACATTAATCTACTCGTACATCTCCATCAGAGCTCTTGGGTCACTAGATGCACTGTCAATAAGTAGTAATATTTTATGAGTCCTTCTGAGCAGTAGGTCTCAACAGTGGGCTTAAAATATTCAATAAACCATGCTCTAAACAGGTATGCTGTCATCCAGGTTTTATAGTTCCATCGATAGAGCTTAGACTGAGTAGATTTAGCATAATTTTAATGGTCCTAGGATTTTAGAATGGTAAATGAGCATTGGCTTCAACTTAAAGTCACCATCTGCATCAGCCCCTAACAAGAGTCAGCCTGTGCTTTGAAGCCAGACATTGACTTCTCCTAGATGGCAGCTCCTTCCAATAGAACGGTGTTTTATCAACATTCAAAATCTGCTGTCTATTGTAACCACCTTCCTCAACTATCTTAGCTAGTTCTTGTGGAGTACTTGCTGCAGCTTTTCCATCAGCACTTGCTGCTTCACCTTGTATTTTTATGTTATGAAGACAGCTTCTTTCCTTAAACCTCATGAACCAACTTTTGGTAGCTTCCAATTTTTATTCTGCAGCTTCTTCACCTCTCTCAGCCCTCATATAATTGAAGACAGTTAGGGTCTTGCTCCGAATTAGGCTATGGCTTAAGGAAATTTTGTGGCTTATTTGATCTAATATCCAGACCATTAGAAGTTTCTTCCTACCGCCAATAAGACAGTTTTACTTTCGTGTCCTTTATGTGTTTACTGGAGTAGCATTTTTAATTTCTTTTAAGAAGTTTTCCTTTTCACAACTTGGCTGTTTGGTGCAAGCAACCTGTTTTCAGACTATCTTGGCTTTCAAAATGCCCTCTTCACTAAATGTAATCATTTCTGGCCTTTGATCTAAAGTGAGAAATATGCTACTCTTCCTTTCACTTGAATATTTACAGGCCATTGTGTCTCAGAAAATAGGGAGACAAGACGAGAAGGAAAGAGACAGGAAATGGGAGGGGAAGGGGGTTAATGGCCAGTCCATGGATTAATCAGAACACACACATTTATTGATTTAGTTTGTCATCTTACATGGGCATGGTTTGTGGCACCTCAAAACAATTAGAATATAGCATCAAAGATCACTGATCACAAATCACCATAATAGATATAATGACAATGAAAAAGGTTGAAATATTGTGAGAATTATCAAAATGTGACACATGCTGCTGGAAAAATGGCACTCATGGACTTGCTTGACACAGAGTTGCCAAAACCCTTCAATTTGTTTAAAAAATTGCAATACTTGCAAATTGCAATAAAGTGAAGCACAATAAGACAAAGTATATATATATGTGTGTGTGTGTATCTATCTATCTATCTATCTATCTATCTATCTATCTATCTATATATATATATATATATCTCCTTCAGTGCAGAAAAAGCATTTGCTAAAATTCAACACATTTACATGATACAGACTCTCTGAAAACCAGGAATACATGAGAACTTCCTCAACTTGATAAAGAACATCTATGAAATGCCTACAGCTAGCATTATACTTGATGGTGAAAAGCTGAATGTTCTCTCCCTACAATTGGGAACAAGGCAAGGATGTATGCTTTTACTACTCCTAATTGACATAGTTCTAGTAATTCCAGACACTGCAATAAGGCAAGATAAGGATATAACAGTATATATAATTACATATAACAGTATATATTGTTATATATAACAGTATATATTGTTATATATAACAATATAAAATTGGAAAGGAAGAAATAATAGTATCCCTATTAGTAGATGATATACTTGTCTATGTAGAAAATCCCAAGGCACCCACAAAACACTCCCAGAACTAATAAGTGAATTCAGCAAGGTCTCAGGATACAAGATCAACATAAAATCAAGTGTATCTGTAAATATTAGCAATGACCATGTGAACAACAAAATTAAAAATACAATACCATTTATAATTTACATTTGGCCAAAGGCTGAAATACTTAGGTATAAATATAACAAAATATAGAGAGGATCTGTATGTTGAAAACTACACAATGCTGATGAAAAAGTATTAGGGAAGATCTAAATAGATGCAGAGGTATGAATGCATGGATTGGAATACTTAAAATAGAAATAAGTCAATTTTCCCTAAATAGATATACAGACTTAAGACAATTCCTACAAAAACCCTAGCAAGATATTTGGTAGATATAGACAAGATTATTCTAAAATATAGATGAAAAGATAAAGAAACTAAAACAGTTACAACAATTTTGAAAAGAAAGTGGAAAGAAACATTCTTCTTGATTTGAACAGTTATATAGTCACAGTAATCAAGATTGTGTGGAATTAATGCTGGAATAGACAGGCTAGTGGAAGAGAAACAGACCCACATAAATATGCCTAATACTTGACAGAGGTGCAAATTCAAGTTGCCTTTTCAAAAATGGAATGCTGGAGCAATTCTGCATCCATAGGTAATAAACCTCTATCTGATTCTCATGTCTTTTACCAAAGTTACTAAAAATGGATCAAAGACTTAAATATAATACAACAAACTATAAAACTTTTAGCAAAAAAAAAAAAAAAAAAAGCAGAAGAAGATACATAGGATCTAGGGCTAGGCAGAATTTTTAGACTTGACACCAAAAGCACAATTCATAAAGGAAAAATCAATAGACTGAATTTTATCAACATAAAGTTTTTGTTCCGTGAAATACTCTGTTAAGAAGATGAAAGACAAACTACAGGTTAGAAGAAAATATTTAACTGCATATCCAATAAAGGACCAGTATCTAGAATGTGCTCTCAAAACTCAAGAGTAAAAATAAATCAAATTAGAAAGCAAGCAAAAGGCATGAAAATACATTTTAGCAAAGAGGATATACAGATGGCAAACAGGCACATAAAAAGATGATCAACATCACTAGCCACTAAGGAAATGCAAATTAAAAACACAAATGAGATATCACTGCACACCTGTCAGATGGGCTAAAATACAAAGTAGTCCAATAAGCACAGGAAAAGATGCTCAGCATCATTACTCATTAGAGAAATGCAAACCAAAACCATGAGATACACGTAATGCCCACTAGGATGGCTATTAACAAAATGATAATAACAAGTGTTGATGAAGATGTGGAGAAATTAAAACCCTTATACATTTGCTGGAGGGAATATAAAATGGTACATCTGCTTTGCAAAACAATCTGACAGTTTCTCAGTAAATTAAACATAAAGTTAGCACATGACCCACCAATTCCACTCCCTGGGTGCATACTCAAGTGAACTGAAACCGTATGTCAACAAAAAGACTTGTACAAAAATGTTCATAGCAGCATTATTCATAACAACCAAAAGACAGAAACAACCCAAATGTTCATTAACTAGTGAATCAATAAACTACATGTAGTATATCTATAAATGGAATATTGTTTGGGCATTAAAATGAATGAAGTACTGATACAGGCTACTACATGCATAGACCTGGAAAACATATAAAGTGGAAGAAACTAGTCACAAAATACCACAAATGTTATGATTACATTTAGATGAAATGCTCAGAATAGACAAATCTGTTAAAACAGAAAGTAGATTAGTGGTTGCCTTGGGCTGGAGGAAATGCGTTGATTAGGGGATGATGGCTAAGAGATGCAGGATTTCTTTTTGGGGTAATGAAAATGTTCTAACATGAATTGTCATAATGGAATCATAACTTTGAAAACATTAAAAGCCACCAAATTGTACAGTTTAAGCAGGTGCATTGTATGATGTATAAATTATATCTCAGTAAAGCTGTCCCCAAAGTAAAATATAATGATGAAGGCAACAATAATCTGGTGGCTAAAAAGAATATTTTAGTCATTATGTACTCTAGGAATATACTGAAGGAGGTAGTTTGTGTTGAATTGTACTAGTACCTGAATTAACCCTGAAGTACTGGCACCATGGTGAAACTAGACGTTTCAGGCAAAAGCTGGGGCAAACCCAGAAAACTTTGAAGATATGTACAGTCAGCATCACATAACGATGTTTTGGTCAACAACGGATCACATATATGTTGGTGGTCCCATAAGATTATAATAGAGCTGAAAAATTCCCATCACCTAGTGACTCTGCAACCATTATAACATTGTAGCATAAGGCATTACTCATATGTTTGTGGTGATGCTGGTGTAAACAAACATACTATGCTGCCAGTCACACAAACATAGAGCATATGCAATTATATACAGTAAATAATACTTGACAATGATAATAAACAACTATGTTACTGGTTTATGTATTTACTTCATCATACTTTTTATTGTTATTTTAGAGTGTACACTTTCTATTTAGTTTTTTTTTTTTTTTAAGTTAACTGTAAAACAGCCTCAGGCAGGCCCTCCAGGAGGTATTCCAGAAGGCATTGTTATCATGGTAGGTGACAGCTTCATGCATGTTATCACCCCTGGAGATCTTCTAGTGGCACAAGTTGTGGAAGTAGAAGAGAATGATATTGATGATCCTGGTCCTGTGTTGGCCTACACTAATGTGTGTGTGTGTCTTACTTTTGACAAAAAGTTTTAAAAGTTAAAAGAAATGAAATTAAATTAAAATTGAAAAGCTTATAGAATAAGGATATAAAGAATACATATTGTATAGCTATACAATGTGTTTGTGTTTTAAGCTAAGTGTTATTATAAATAAATTTAAAAGTTAAAACCTTTTCAAAATTCACGAAGTTAAAAGTTATAGTAAGTGAAGGTTTATTATTAAATAAAAATTTAAAAATAAATTTTCTGTAGCCTAAGCATACAGTGTTTATAAAGTCTACAGTATGTATAGCAATGTCCTAGGTTTTCACATTCAATCACCACTCACTCACTGATGTACCCAGAGCAACTTCCAGTTCTACAAGCTCCATTCACTGGAAGTGTCAAACACAGGTGTACCATTTTTAATCTTTTACACCATATTTTTACTCTCCATTTTCTATGTTTAGATACATAAACACTTGTCTTTGGGTTACAACTGCCTGCAGAATTTACTATAGTAACAGCTGGAGAAGTTTGTAGCCTAGGAACATGAGGCTATACCATATAGTCTGGTTGTATAATAGACTTGTATTAATCCATTCTAATGCTGCTATAAAGAACTGCTTGAGACTAGGAAAGAGGTTTGACTCACAGTTTCGCAGGGCTGGGGAGGCCTCAGGAAACTTACAATCATGGTGGAAGGAAGCAAACGTGTCCTTCACATGGCAGCAAAAGGGAAAAGTGCCGAGCAGTAGGGGGAAAGCCCCTTATAAAACCATCAGATCTCGTGGGAACTCACTCAATATCACGAGAATAGCATGAGGGTAACTGCTCCCATGATTAAATTACCTCTGAGCACCGGGTCCATCCCATGACACATGGGGATATGGGACTACAATTCAAGGTGAGATTTAGGTGGGGACACAGAGCTAAACCATATCAAGGTATACCATCTAGATTTGTGTAAGTATACTCTATGATATTCGCATAATGACAAAATTGCCTAACAATTGATTTCTCAGAAAGAAACCCTACAGTTAAGTGATACATGACTGTACTCAAATGCTGCCCACCAGATGACTAGAGACCCCTTTTTTCTGTAGCCTCTTTGTTAACACTGACCTAGGTCTTTATTGTCTCATAACTGATGACCAAAATCCACTAACTGGTCTTTTTCCTTTTATTCTCTGCCCCACAAAGCTTTTGCCTACATTTACAGCCATATTTGCACATCCCTGCCTCATCTCCTTTTGAGTTAAAAAGTTCTAGCAGCACTCCACTTTCAAGAGCTAAACATGCAAAGTTCGTCATTCAAGGTCCTTCCTAATCTGGCCGCCTCCTAACTTTTTGCACTCTTTAATATACTTCCCAGGTGATCTCATTCACCTCTTCTTTTTTAAACTATCAACCAACTTACTAATGGCTTCCATATCTAGATCTCCCATCTCAACCTACATTCATTTGAGTATCCATCTCCACGTGAATGTCTTCCATAGGCACTTCACAGGCTCTGGAACCAGACTGAGTTTGAATCTCGGCTTCAACTTGTGCTGTGTGACCCTGGAAAAGTTACATAATCTTATATGAAAATTGGAATACTAATAATTGTACCTACCTTATAGGATTGTTATGAGTATCACATTAATTAATACATATATACTGCTTAAGACACTGACTGCAGTGTGGTAAGTGATCAGTTCATGTTAGCTTAAATTATAATTACTATTATTCACTAAACTGAATGTGTCATCTTCCTGTCTTACTTGGTCCTTTCCATGTGTTCTTTCCTCATTATCTCTCCAGTCTCTGCAACCAAAAACTTGGGACTCTTAACTACCTCCTTCCTTTTCTTCTTATTAAAACAAGAACAAATACGAAATGGCTTTACCCATATTATTCTTAGTCTTTTTTCCCTCTCTATCACTATTACTTATACTCGATTTTAGGCATTTTAAGAACTATAATACCTCCTACACAATCTCCCTTCCTCTGATGTTGTCTTCTTCAAATTCATCCTCTAAACTACCCACAGAGCAATATACATAAAAGGTAAGTTAAAACAAATAAATGAAATGCTAGTCTGACCAAATCATGTCCATATTTACAATTATGTAATGGCAATTCACACACTTGCTTAAGTCCAAGCACAATGCCCCCCACACTCCTCTCTACTTATCTAATTCGTTACTATATATACCAACTTATCTACTTATCTAATTTATACCTTTCAAAGCTATTAATGATTAGTGGATGCCCATGAGACCATAGCATTTGTGCAACCCTTGATCTATATTACCTTATATTTCATTTCTTTATGAAAATATTATCTTGGCATATTGGGTTTTAATGCTCCCCAAAGTCAAGAACCATTGCTTATATCTCTCTATATATTTTACTTCATTATTTTCTAAACTACAGGCCACGACCAATTAAAGCAATTAAGTGTGTCACACTAGCATTGTTTTAAAAAATAAAATAGAATAAAAGATATCAGAGAGCACTGCACATAATAAGAATAAAATTCCAGTTATCAATTTACTGCCTTCAGTTCCAAAAGCCCTTCTCAGCAGACTCATCCAGTAAATGGTGAACAGCAATGTGCAGCATCACCCCATGGGAAGCTTCTCTCTGGCAATCCTTTAGGCAAAGAGTGCCATCAGTGTGGCTTCTTCCCATAAAATGCTTCCCTATCACCACCTAAGCAGTTTCCCAAAAAAAATGCTGCTTGCATGACACCTCCACATGAATGGCTACCCCTACTACTTCCTCAGGCACCTCTGAAGTAGGTTCCAAGGCAGGGTACCTCTTCATGAATAATTCCCCATAGGATTTCAGAAAACAAAATTCCCCAGATTCTCTGTGAGTCATTTCAGTGTAGCATCTCAGCTAATTTCTCTACCAAACAGTGAGTCATGACCATGACCTTTCCAACAAGGTCTAGATCTCAGTCCTGGGCCAAGGGAAAGACGGTCTTCTAGGTTTATTCCTTCACTGGGCACTCTATCCCAGGATTAAGAGTAGTAACTGCTCCCTATGTTTGCTATTCCTGTATTCTTTTTTAAAATTTAACTTTGAGTTCTGGGATACATCTGCTGCATGTGCAGGTTGGTTACATAGATTTACATGTGCCATGGTGGTTTGCTGCACCTATCAAACAGTCATTTAGGTTTTAAGCCCCACAAGCACTAGGTATTTGTCCTAATTCCCTACCTCCTCTTGTCCCTCACCACCTGACAGGCCCCGGTGTGAGATGTTCCCCTCCCAGTGTCCATGTGTTCTCATTGTTCAACTCCCACCTATGACTAAAAATTTGTGGTGTTTGGTTTTCTTTCAGTGTTAATTTGCTGAGGATGACGGTTTCCAGCTTCATCTGTGTCCCTGCAAAGGACATGAACTCATTCTTTTTTATGGCTGCATAGTATTCCATGGTGTATATGTGCCACATTTTCTTTATCCAGTCTATCATTGATGGGCATTTGGGTTGGCTCCAACTCTTTCCTATTGTACAAACTGCTGCAATAAATATATGTGTGCATGTGTCTTTATAGTAGAGTGATTTATAATCCTTTGGGTATATACCCAGTAATGGGATTGCTGGGTCAAATGGTATTTCTGGTTCTAGATCCCCAAGGACTCACCACACTGTTTTCCACAATGGTTGAACTAACTTACACTCCCACCAACAGTGTACATTTCCTATTTCTCTACATCCTCCCCAGCATCTGTTGTTTCCAGACTTTTAATGATCACCATTCTAAATGGCGTGAGATGGTATCTCCTTTTAGTTTGATTTGCATTTCTCTAATGACCAGTAATAATGAGCTTTTTTCATATGTTTCTTGGCCACATAAATGTCTTCTTTTGACAAGTGTCATATCTTTCACCCACTTTTTGATGGGTTTGATTTTTTTCTTGTAAATTTGTTTGAGTTCATTGTAGATTTTGGATATCAGACCTTTGCAGATGGTTAGATTGCAAAAATTTTCTCCCATTCTGTAGGTTGTCTGTTCACTCTGACGACAGTTTCTTTTGCTGAGCAGAAGCTCTTTAGTTTAATTAGATTCCATTTGTCAATTTTGGCTTTTGTTGTAGTTGCTTTTGGCATTTTAGTCATGAAGTCTTTGCCCAAGCCTGTGTCCTGAATGGTATTGCCTAGGTTTTCTCCTAGGGTTTTCATGGGTTTACGATTTAAGTCTATAATCCACCTTGCATTACTTTTTGCATAAGGTGTAAGGAAGGGGTCCAGTTTCTGTTTTCTGCATATGGCTAGTCAGTTTTCCCAGCACCATTTATTAAATAGAAAATCAGTTCCCCATTGCTTGTTTTTGTCAGGTTTGTCAAAAATCGGATGGTTGTAGATATATGGTGTTATTTCTGAGTCCTCTGTTCTGTTCCATTAGTCTATATATCTGTTTTGGTACCAGTATTATGCCATATTGGTTACTGTAGCCTTTAGTATAGTTTGAAGTCAGGTAGCATGATACCTTCAGCTTTGTTCTTTTTCCTTAGGATTATCTTGGCTATACAGGCTCTTTTTTGGTTCCATATGAAATTTAAAGTAGTTTTTTTCTAATTCTGTGAAGAAAGTAAATGGTAGCTTGATGGGAATAGCATTGAATCTACAAATACTTTAGGTAGTATGGCCATTTTCATGATACTGATTCTTCCTATCCATGAAAATGGAATGTTTTTCCATTTGTTTGTGTCCTCTCTTACTTCCTTGAGAAGTGGTTTTAGTTCTCCTTGAAGAGGTCTTTCACGTGCCTTGTAAGTTGTATTCCTAGGTATATTATTCTCTTTGTAGCAATTGTGAATGGGAGTTCACTCATGATTTAGCTTTCTGTTTGTCTATTATTAGTGTATAGAAATACTTGTAATTTTTGCACATTGATTTTTGTATCCTGAGACTTTGTTGAAGTTGCTTAACAGCTTAAGGAGTATTTGGGCTGAGATGATAGGCTTTTTAAAATATACAATCATGTCATCTTCAAACAGAGACAATTTGACTTCCTCTCCTCGTATTTGAATACCCTTTATTTCTTTCTCTTGCCTGATTGCTCTGGCCAGAACTTCCAATACTATGATGAATAGGAGTGGGGAGAGAGGGTATCCTTGTCTTGTGCCAGTTTTCAAAGGGAATGCTTCCAGCTTTTATCTATTTGGTATGATATTGGCTATGGGTTTGTCATAAACAGCTCTTATTATTTTGAGATATGTACCATCAATACCTAGTTTATGGAGAGTTTTTAGCATAAAGGTGTGTTGAATTTTATCAAAGGCCTTTTTTTGCACCTATTATCATGTAGTTTTTCTCACTGGTTCTGTTTATGTGATGGATTACATTTATTGATTTGCATATGTTGAACCAGCTTTGCATCCCAGGGATGAAGCTAACTTGATCATGGTGAATAATCTTTTTGATGTGCTGCTGGGTTCAGTTTGCCAGTATTTTATTTAAGATATTTGCCTCAATGTTCATCAGGGATATTGGCCTAAAGCTTTCTTTTCTTGTTGTGTCTCTGCCAGGTTTTGGAATCAGGATGATGCTGGCCTCATAAAATGAGTTAGGGAGAAGTCCCTCTTTTTCTATTGTTTGGAATAGTATTAGAAGGAAGGGTACCAGTTCCTATTAGTACTTCTGGAAGAATTAGGCTGTACATCCATCTGGTCCTGGCTTTTTTGGTTGATAGGGTGTTAATTACTGCCTCAATTCCAGAACTTGTTATTGGTCTATTCAGGGATTCGACTTCTTTTTGGTTTAGTCGTGGGAGGGTATATGTGTCCAGGAATTTATCCATTTCTTCTAGATTTTCTAATGTATTTGCATAGAGGTGTTTATAGTATTCTCTGATGGTTGTTTGTATTTCTGTGTGAACAGTGGTGATGTCCGCTTTATCATTTTTTATTGTGTCTATTTGATTCTTCTCTCTTTTCTTCTTTATTAGTCTAGCTAGTGGTCTACCTATTTTGTTAGTCTTTTCAGAAAACCAGCTCCTCGATTCATTTTTTTTTTTTTGAATGAGTTTTCTTGTCTCTATCTCCTTCAGTTCTGCTCTGATCTTAGTTATTTATTGTCTTCTGCTAGCCTTTGAATTTGTTTGCTCTTGCTTCTCTACTTATTTTAATGCGATGTTAGGGTGTTGATTTTAGATTTTTCCCGCTTTCTGATGTGGGCATTTGGTGCTATAAATTTCCCTCTAAACACTGCTTTAGCTGTATCCCAGAAATTCTGGTACGTTGTATCTTTGTTCTCATTGGTTTCAAATAACATCTTTATTTCTGCCTTAGTTTCATTATGTACCCAGTAGTCATTCAGGAGCAGGTCATTCAGTTTCCATGTAGATGTGCCATTTTGAGTGAGTTTCTTAATCCTGAGTCCTAATTTGATTGCTCTGTGGTCTGAGATACTGTTTGTTATAATTTCCATTCTTTTGAATTTGCTGAGGAGTGTTTTACTTCCAATTATGTGGTCGATTTTAGAGTAAGTACTATGAGGTTCTGAGAAGAATATACATTCTGTTGATTTGGGGTGGAGAGTTCTGTAGATGTCTATTAGGTCTGCTTGGTCCAGGGCTGAGTTCAATTCCTGAATAGCCTTGTTAATTTTCTGTCTTGTTGATCTAATGTTGACAGTGGGGTGTTATAGTCTCCCATTATTATTGTGTGGGAGTCTAAGTCTCTTTGTAGGTCTCTATGAATTTGTTTTATGTTTTATGAATCTGGGTGCTCCTCTATTGGGTGCATATATATTTAGGATAGTTAGCTCTTCTTGTTGCATTGATCCCTTTACCATCATGTAATGTCCTTGTCTTTTTTTATCTTTGTTGGTTTAGTCTGTTTTATCAAAGACTAGGATTGCAAGCCCTGCTTTTTTTCTTTTTTTTTGCTTTACCTTTACTTGGTAAATATTCCTCCATCCCTTTATTTTGAGCCTATGTGTGTTTTTGCATGTGAAATGGGTCTCCTGAATACAGCACACTGATGGGTCTTGACTCTTTATCCAACTTGCCACGCTGTGTCTTTTAATTGGGGCAATCAGCTCTTCTGGATGAGTATCTTAGTGGTGTTCCCTGTATTTCCTGAATTTGAATGTTGGCCCGTCTTGCTAGGTTGTGGAAGTTCTCCTAAATAATATCCCAAAGTACATTTAATGACTTGGTTCCATTCTCCCCATCACTTTCAGTGACCCCAATCAATCGTAGGTTTGGTCTTTTCACATAGTCCCATATTTCTTGGAGGCTTTGTTCGTTCCTTTTCATTCTTTTTTCTCTAATCTTGTCTTCATGCATTATTTCATTAAGCTGATTTCAACCTCTGATATCCTTTCTTCCACTTGATCAATTCGGCTATTGACACTTGTGTATCCTTCACGAAGTTCTTGTACTGTGTTTTTCAGCTTCATCGGGTCATTTATGTTCTTCTCTAAACTGGTTATTCTAGTTAACAGTTCCTGTAACCATTTGTGGAGGTTCTTAGCTTCCTTGCATTGGGTTAGAACATCCACCTTTTGCTCAGAGGAGTTTGTTATTACTGACTTTCTGAAGCCTACTTCTGTCAATTTGTCAAACTCATTCTCTGTCCAGTTTGTGCCCTTGCTGGAGATGAGTTGCAATGATTTGGAGGAGATGAGGCTTTCTGGTTTTTGGAATTTTCAGCATTTTTGAGTTGGTTTTTCCTCATCTTCATGGATTTATCTACCTTTGATCTTTGAGGCTGATGACCTTTGGATGGGGTTTCTGTGTGTGTGTGTATGTGGGGGGGGGGGTCCTTTTTGTTGATGATGAAATTATTGCTTTCTGTTGGTTAGTTTTTCTTCCAACAGTCAGGAACCTCTTCTGCAGGTCTGTTGCAGTATGCTGGAGGGCCACACCAGACCCTATTTGCCTGGATATCACCAGCAGAGGCTGCAGAACAGCAAAGATTGCTGCCTACTCCTTCCTCTGGAAGCTTTGTCCCAGAGTGGCACGGGCCTGGTACCAGCCAGAGCTCTCCTGTATGAGGTGTCTGTCAACCCACTGGGAGGTTTCTACCAGTTAGAAGGCACGGAGGTCAGGGACCCACTTGAGAAGGCAGTCTGTCCCTTAGCAGAGCTCGAGCACTGTGGTGGGAGAACTCCCCTTGTCAAGATCTGCTGCTCTCTTCAGAGCTGGCAGGAAGGAACATTTAAGTCCGCTGAAGCTACACCCACAGTCGCCCCTTCCCCCAGGTGCTCTGTACCAGGGAGATGGGAGTGTTATTTATAAGCCCCTGACTGGGGTTGCTGCCTTTCTTTCAGAGATGTCCTGCCCAGTCAATAGGAATCTAATGAGGCAGTCTGGCCACAGTTGCTTTGCCTGTGTTTAGTTCCGCCCAGTCCTTAGCAGGGTCAGGGGAAAGCCACCTACTCAAGTCTTAGTAATGGTGGACACCCCTCCCCTACCATGCTCAATCATCCCAGGTGGACTTCAGACTGCTCTGCTGACAACGAGAATTTCAAGCCAGTGGTTCTTAGCTTGCTGGGCTCTGTGGGAATGGGACCCGCTGAGTGAGACCACTTAGCTCCCTGGCTTCAGCCCCCTTTTCAGGGGAGTGAACAATTCTGTCTTGCTGGGGTTCCAGGCACCACTGGGGTAGGAAAAAAAAAAAAAAAAAACTGCAGCTAGCTCTATCGCTGCCCAAACAGCCGTCCCATTTTGTGCTTGAAACCCAGGGCCCTGGTGGTGTAGGCACATGAGGGAATCTCCTGGTCTGTGGATTGCAAAAACTGTGGTAGAAGTGTAGTATCTGGGCCAGATAGCACAGTCCCTCATGGCTTCCCTTGGCTGGAGAAGGGAGGTCTCTGGCCCCTTGCATTTCCCAGGTGAGGTGACACCCTACCCTGCTTCTGCTCACCCTCCATGGGCTGCACCCACTGCCTATTCAGTCCCAATGAGATGAACAGGGTGTCAGTTGGAAATGCAGAAATTACCTGCCTCCAGCATTGGTTTCGCTGGGAGCTGCAGACTGGAGCAATTCATATTCCACCATCTTGCCAGATCCCCCTATTCCTGTATTCTTTGGAATTCTCTTTATCCCCTATCAGTCAGTCTCCCACTACTCCAGTCTTTTGTTATAGTTGTTAATTCCTTATAATAACTTTCTGTGTTCAAATTACTTTCTGGTTTCTATTAATATCTCTTGATTGTTCTTCGACACAATAAAATTATTTTCTAAACTTCTGTTCCAGTTTGTGTGTGTGTGTGTGTGTGTGTGTGTGTGTGTGTGCGGGCGCGCATGCACGCGTGTGTACTAGGACATGACTGGAAAATACATTTATAACTATGGGTCACAGTTTAAAAGTTTGAACTTTGTCCCTCATTCATAACAGGTGCTTAATAAATGAGATGCACACACATTCTAAGAGCTGGTTTAAGAAAGGCATTTTTCAAAAGCAAAATTTTCCCAAAATAATTTTAAAGGATCCTGATAAAAAACAAAATGGTGTTTAAACAAGACATATGACACATCAAACAGCCCTTAAGCAGCTCTTTAATGAAGTCATATTTGAAAGAAAGATATATCAAAATGGAAGAAGGAACATTTGACAAAGGATGAGAACACAAAAGTCACAGAGCAATAACTCTAAGAATTGTATTAAGACTAAAGCCCAGAGTGGCATAAGGGTTACAAAGATGCTAATAACAATGCAAAATGGTTTATTAAAAGTAGAATCAGACCAAAAAGTCCCATATAAGTAACGGGCTCACTCTTTTTAAAATACACTATCATGTTATCAGATGAAAAAACAGGACTATTCAACCTCTATTTGTTTCATTTTCTCTATGAAAATGATTATCAAACTAGAAAGTGAACAAATATGGTCATGAGAGAACTGAAGTACATTAGGATATATGAGGACACAGTAAAGGAATATTCAGCTATTCTAAAATAATATCATTTCCAGGACCAGATACATTATAAACTTGTACACATAAAATGGCTGATAGGAGTTTGAAAGTAGAAGAGATACCTGAACACTGTATATAACATTTTCTGGCTTTTCTAAAATGGAGGAAAGGGAAAAACCAATAACTATATAAACTATAAAATATCAAAAGTAACATGAAAGCCCAAAAAAATTCTAGAGTAAATTACCATTATAGATGATTCATGAATAACCTAGAAAGGAAATTGGTAGTAGCCAGCATGAACCCAATAAAACTAGTAATGCCAAATTAACCTCTTTTGGTTGATTAGACTGAAAGAGCTAACACACACCACAGATATGCTCTATCTTGTTCAGTTTAAGATTTGACATATTTTTCAAGATACCCCAAAGTTAGATGAATTTGTAACTAGTAGGTTACAAAGAAAGGATAAGATTAATGAATTAATGTCAACTTGGAGAAATGTATCTAGGAACAAATCAGTAAAGGCTCCACTTTTGTCCTTTTCTTCTAAAAAATTTTAACAATTTATGGACAAAGGAGGCATGATTGCCAAGTCTGGGTTGGATGGATAGTGGGATGAATAAGGTAACATGGTATAGTATAATATTTCTCAATCTTTTTGGTCTCAGGGTCCCTTTACACTCTTGAAAAGTTTACAAGACTCCAAAGAACTTTTGTTTATGTGAATTCTATCAATAGTAACCATATTATAATAGATCAATTTTTAATTATTAATATATTTTCAATAACAATAGGCCCTTTACATTAATATAAAAATGATTATTTTTTACAAAAAAAAAAGTGAGAAAAGTGGTACTGTTTTATACTTTTACAAATCTCTTCGATGTCTCACTTGTGCAGTTGTGGCAAAATTCTTAGATAGTCTACTCCATTTTAACTTGATCTTTCTTAGCCAAGAGGCCAAAAAATGATTCTCTGTTCCATTTTCTTCAGTCTTCCTTCTTTTTGCTTTTCAGTTTTGCAGTTTTCTACTGATATATCCTCAAGCTCAGAATGTCTTCTCTCAACCATACTCAGTCTATTAATAGGCCCATTAAAAGCATTCTTCATTTCTGTTACAATATTTTTTCTATCCAGTATTTCTTTTTGATTCTTAGAATTTCCATGTCTCTGCTTACATTACTCATCTATTCTTATATGTTGTCTATTTTTCCATTAGAACCCTTAGTGTATTAATCATCGTTTTTTAATTTGTTTTTATTTTTAGTTCTGGGGTACATGTGCAGGATGTGCAGGTTTGTTACATAGGTAAACGTTTGCCATAGTGGTTAGCTGTATCTGTTAACCCATCACCTAAGTATTAAGCCCAGCATGCATTAGCTATTTTTCTAATGCTCTTCCTCCCCCCAACCCAACTCCCGACAGGCCACAGTGTGTTTTGTTTCCCTCCCTGTGCCCAAGTAACATAAATCATTCTATTACAAAGATACACACATTTGTATGTTTATTGCAACACTATTCACAATCATAGTTATTTTTAATTGCTGATCTGATAATTATAATATTTCTGCTATATCTAACTATGGTGCTGATGCTTGCTTTGTCTCTTCAAACTGTATTTTTTTGTCTTTTAATATGCCTTGTAATCTTTTGTTGAAAGGTGGGCATAATGCACAGTTTAAAAGAAACTGCAGTAAATAGGCCTTTAGTGATGTGGTTGTAAGGTGTAGAGGAAGGGGAAGAGTTCTACAGTCCTTTTTATCTGTTGTCAGGATCGAATTACAACTTCCAAGTTCTTTACATGCCAGGCCATAAATCAGAAGTCTCTGTTTTATACTTTGAATGCATCTTTTAAACTCATGATTCTGTAACCTCATGGTTTGGTCATCTGTATTGATCCACTGAACTATGTAGATTCTCCTAATACTGATCCATTTTGTAATCTAACAAAATAAAAACATTTGACTTAATATCACCAATGATTTCATCAGAACAGCTTTTAAGTATTTGAAGCTGTCAAGCTCACAGTGATAGACAGAAGTTTCCCAAAATTGTAATTTTCATTTGAAAGTTCAAATTTTATCACTGGTAATAAATATTCCCAGTTTGTCTTGACAAGACAAACTCATTTCATTTCATTCATTTTTGAGAAAAATGTCTGCAAAATGCCTAAGTCTGAATAACTATTTTTCTGTTAATTATTCCTTTGGGTTCAATTCCATAAGTAAAATGGCTACATTGGCTTGCAACTCAAACACAAGTTTTTTCCTCAAGGCAACCACCATACTTCTTCATGATGAAACATGTTTTATGTGTACTTCCCATTTTGTCACAAAGAATATTAAATGAATATGTACTCCAGATCAAAATATAATACAATTACAACAATTTTAATTGTTTCATCAAGGACATTTTTAATGAAAATTGACTTTTTAATTTTACTGTGAGTGTGTGGTACTGAAGAATACAATAAATACTAGTACAGTTTAGTACCACTGCTGTAATTTGTGCTCAGATACAGTTGTTTTTTCCCAGAGTGAAACTATCAAAACATTTTTTAAAAATCCAAATCATAACTTCGTAGGCCCTATATTAAAAACAGTTTTGACCTCCTGGGTCCCCTGAAAGTCTCATGAACTCCGGGGGTCCTTGGACCACACTCTGAGAGCCCTTTGTACGCTGAAAAGAATAATGGGTTTTGTAATCATACAAACTTGGAGTTAACCACTGCTTCCTCTATAGGCTTTGCAGTTGTACAAACTTGTTTCATTTTTCATTATCTTCATCCCCAATGTATTAGTCAGTACTCGAATTGCTATAAAGAAATGCCTGAAACTTGGTAATTTATTTTAAAAAACAGAGGCTTAATTGGCTCATAATAGTTCCACAGTCCACACAGGAAGCATAATGCTGACATCTGCTGAGCTTCTTGGGAGGCCTCAGGAAAGTTGCAATCATGGTGGAAGGCAAAGGGGGAGTGGGAACCTCTAATGGCTGGAGCAGGAGAAAGAGTAAGATACCACATATTTTCAAACAACCAGATCTCATGAGAACTCTGGCATGAGAACAGCACCAAAGGAAAGGTGCTACGCCATTCATGAATAATCCACTCTCATGATCCAATCACCCCTCACCAGGCCCCACCTCCAACACTGGGGATTAAAATTCAACATGATATTTGGATCCAAATATCAAGTTATGGTCCAAACCATACCGTTCCACCCTGGCCCCTCCCAAATCACCTGTGCTCACGTTGCAAAATACAATCATCCTTTATCAACAGTTGACAAAGTATTAACTCATTCAAGCATTAGCTCAAAAGTCCAAAATCCAAAGTCTCATCTGAGACAAAAGGCTAGTCCCTCCCACCTATGAGTCTGTAAAATCAAAAGCAAATTAGTTACTTAAAGATACAATGGGGGTATAAGCATTGGGTAAATATAATCCTATTCCAAAAGAAAGAAATCAGCCCAAAAAGTAGGGGCTACAGCCACATGCAAGTCCAAAACCCAGCAGGGCAGTCATTAAATTTTAAAGCTCCAAAATAATCTACTTTGACTCCATTTCTGACATCCAGGGCATGCTGATGTAAAGGGTGGGCTCTCAAGGCCTTGCACAGCCCTGCCACTGTGGCTTTGCAGGGTTCACTCCACACAGCTGCTCTCAGGGTTGGTGTTGAGTGTCTGCAGCTTTTCCAGGCACAAGGTGCAACCCGTTGGTGGATCTACCATTCTAGAGTCTGGAGGACAGTGGCCCTCTTCTCACAGCTTCACTAGGCAGTGACCCAGTGGGAACTCTGTATAGGTACTCCAACCCCACATTTCCCCTCTGCACTGCCCTAGCAGAGGTTCTCCATGAGGGCTTTGCTCCTGCATCAGGCTTCTGCCTAGACATCCAGGCTTTTCCATACATCTTCTGAAATCTAGATGGAGGCTTCCAAGCCTCAATTCTTGGATTCTGTGCACCCACAGGCTTAACATCACGTGAAAGCCACCCAAGAATTACAGCTTACACCCTCGTGAGCAGTGACCCAAGCTGCAGCTGGGCCCTTTTGAGACATAGCTGGAGCTAGAGCTTCTGGAATGCAGAGAGCAGTGTCCCAAGGCTGTGCAGGGCAGAAGGGCACTGGGCCTGGCTCATGAAACCATTCTTGCCTCCTAGGTTTCTGGGTCTATGATGGAAGGGGCTGCCACAAAGGTCTCTGAAGCCTTGGAGGCCTTTTTTGCATTGTCTTGGTTATCAGCACTTGCCTCATTTTTATTTATGCGAATTTCTGCAACTGCCATGAATTCCTCCCCAGAAAATGTGTTTTCCTTTTTTATCACATGGCCAGGCTGTACATTTTCCAAACTTTTACACTCTGCTTCCCTTTTAAATATAAGTTTCAGTTTTCTGTCATTTGTTTGCTCACACATATGAGCATAGGCTGTTAGAAGCAGTCTGTAAACATCTTAAATGTCTTGCCGCTTAGAATTTCCTTCTGCCAGATACCGTAAATCATCATTCTCAAGCTCAAATTTCCAGATTCCTAGATCTGTGCATGATGCAGCCTTCCTCTTTGCTAACACATAACAAAAGTGACCTTTGCTTCAGTTTCCAATAAGTTCCTCATTTCCATGTGAGACCTCCTGAGCCTGGCCTTCATTGTCAGCATTGTGAATACAACAATTTAACCAATCTTTAGAGATTTCCAAATTTTCCCTCATCTTCCTGTCTTCTTCTGAGCCCTCCACACACTTCCAACCTTTGCCCATTACCAGGTTCCAAATTGCTTCCACATTTTCTGGTATCTCTATAACAATGCCCCACTTCTCTGTGTCAATTTTCTGTATTAGTCCATTATCTCATTGGTATAAAGAAATGCACGACACTGGGTAATTTATAAAGAAAAGATATTTAATTAGCTTATGGTTCCACAGGCTGTACAGGAAGCATAATGCCGGCATCTGCTCACTTCTCAGGAAACCTCAAGAAACTTAAAATCATGATGCAAGGCAAAGGGGGGAGCTGGCACCTCACAAGGCCAGAGGAGGATGAAGAGACAGTGAGAAATGAGGTGCTACACACTTTTAAACAAGATCTCATGAAAGCTCTATCATGATAATGGCACCAAAGGGATGGTGCTGAACCAGTTACAAAGGATTCACCCCCATGATCTAATCACCTCCCACCAGGCCCCATTTCCAACACTGGGGATTACATTTGAGCATTAGATTTGGGTGAGGACACAGATCCAAACCATATCACCCTGTTTTATTTTAAATAACAAACTTTAATTTTTGAGCAATTTTAGGTTCATAGCAAAATTGAGCAGAAAATACAGATAATTCTCATATAACCCTTGTCTCCACATATGCAAAACCTTCCTAACTACAAACTGGTATTTGAACACAGGTAAGATTTTTTTTGTATGATCTTGGACAAACCACTTACTCTGAACCTCAGTTTTCTCATCTATAAAATGAGGTTAATAATATTCACATAAAGTATCATCAAGAGGAGTAGAGACACTCTAAGTAACATGTTACATCACACCTCATCCATAGCTAGTACTCAACATCTAAAAATACAAAAGGTTTATTTAACAACCAAATAATCTTGACAGGCTAGAATAATAGGCTAAAAATAACAAAATGAAGCATAATAGGTATGTATTAGTTTTCTATGGCTGCTGAAACAAATCACCACAAACTTGGTGGTTTGAAACAACAAACACTTATTCTTCCACTGTTCTGGAAGTCAGAAACTGAAAATCAATTTCACTTGGCCAAAATCAATGTGTCAATAGGGCCACACTCTTTCCAGAGACTCTTGACTTTCCTGACTGCTAGAGCTGCATTCCTTGCATTCCTTTGCCCCTTCCTCCATCTTCAAAACCATCAGTATCATATCTTGTTTTAGTCACCACATTGCCTTCATCTTTGATCACACATCTCCTTCTGTCTCCCTCTTACAAGGACATGTATAACACCATTAGAGCTGTATTAGTCCATTCTTGCATTGCTATAAAGAAACACCTGAGAGTGGATGATTTATAAAGAAAATAGGTTTCATTGGCTCACAGTTGTGCAGGTTGTACAGGAAGCAGAGAGGCATCTGATTCTCAGAAAGTCTCAGAAAGCTTATAATCATAGTGTGAAATGGGAGAAGCTACTTCACATGGCAAAATCAGGAGCAAGAGAGAGAGGCAGGGAGATGCTATACACTTTTTAAACAACCAGATCTCATGAAAACTCACTAATGCAAAGACAGCAACAAAGGGATAGTGCTAAACATTCATAAAAAATCCGCTCCCATGATCCAATCACTTCCACCAGGCCCCACCTCCAATACTGGGAATTACAATTCAATATGAGATATAGGTAGGGCTACATATCCAAATTATAACAGGGCCCAGTCGGATTGTCTAAGGATAATCTCCCCATCTCAAGATCCTTTATTTAAAAGGGACACCTGCAGAGTCCTTTCTACTACATAAGGTAACATTCAGAGGTTCCAGGGAGTAGGGCTGGATATCGTCCAGAGCCAACCACAAGGTATAAAAGTAAAGTCACCATCTAGGTTAAAAAATAAACTGTTTCCAAAAAAAAAAAAAAAACTGTTTCAAGTTCAGAGTAGGGAAGAACCCTAGATAAACAGCAGATTATTTAAAAACAAGATTATTAGATGCAATCAATGTGATCATCAGTGTGACTTGATTACAAAAAAAAAAAAATACTACATGTATTTATCAAAAGAAGTAGAGGGTGCAGAGACAAGAGGCCTAGCTATATCACACTTAGAATATTATACAAGAGGCCTAGCTATATCACACTTAGAATATTATACAGCTATGTACCACACAACAATGTTTCAGTCAACGATGGACCCCATACACAAAGGTGGTCCCATAAAATTATAAGGGAGCTTAAAAATTCCTATCCCCTGGTGCCATCATAGCCACTGCAACATTGTAGCACAAGGCATTACTCACATGTTTCTGGTGATGCTGGTGTAAACAAACCTACTGTACTGCCATGCATATAAAAGTATATAGCACATACAATTACATATAGTACATACTTGATAATGATAATAAATGACTGTTACTAGTTTATGTATTTATTATATTATACTTTTTGTCACTGATTTATAGTATAACCCATCTACTTATTTTTAAAAGTTAACTGTAAAACAGCCTCAGGGAGGTCTTTCAGAAGGCATTCCAGAAGAAGGCATTGTTATCATAGGAGACGACAGCTCCATGTGTATTGTTGTCCCTGAAAACCTTCCAGTGGGAAAAGATGTAGAGGGTGAAGACAGTGAAACTGATTATCTTGACCTTGAATAGGCCTAGGCTAATGTACGTGTTTGTGTCTTAGCTTTTACAAAAAAAGTTTAAAAAGTAAAATATAAATAATTTTTAAAAGCTTATATAATAAGAATATAAAAAGGAAATATTTTGTACAGCTGTATATGTGTTTTTATTTCAAGTTAAGTGTTATTACAAAACAGTCAAAAAGGTTAAGAAAATTAAAAGTTTATGAAGTAAAAATGTTATACTAAGCTAAAATTAATTCTTATTGAAGAAAAATATTTTTAATACATTTAGTATAGCTTACGTGTACAGTGTTTTATAAAACTTACAGTAGTGTACAGTAATGTTTCAGACCTTCACATTCATTCACCACTAACTCATTGACTCACCTAGAGCCACTTCTAGTTCTGCAAGCTCCATTCATGGTAGGTATCCTATAGAGAAGTACCATTTTAAATGTTTTATACTATACTTTTATTGTCTCTTTTCTATGTTTAGATACACAAATACCATTGTATTACAATTGCCTATAGTATTCAGAACAGTAACATGCTATACAGGTTTGTAGCCTAGGAGCAATAGGCTATACCATATAGCCTAGGTGTGTAGTAGGCTATACCATCTAGGTTTGTGTAAGTACGTTCTATGATGCTCACACAATGACAAAATTGCCTAATAATGCATTTCTTAGAATATATTTCCAACATTAAGTAACACAAGACAGAAGTTTGTTACCACAATTTAAAAAGAAACAATGAAAAACTGATGCATTTCTAGGGGGAAATAACTATGATCATGAAAGAACTAAAAAGTTACATCCATAAAAATAACTAATATTTATGGTAAATATGCCAGGCACTGTTCTAAATATATTACTTATATTAGCTATTTTAATTATTTCAATAACTCTATGATGTAGATACTATGTGTTAATTGTCCCTATTTTCCAGAAGAACCAAGGCACAAATTAAGTAACTTGCCCCGAATCACATACAATAGTAAACTTCAAGGCCAGGTTCAAACCCAGGTAATCCAGCTCTAGAGCCCACAACTTAGCTATATTGCTTTATTAACATAGCAGGAAATGGAAGACCAATTTCAGAAGGTGAAAAAAAAATCCTTAAATAACTGAAGAATTATCAGGTAGAAGAGGAATTAGAATTAGTCTCTGTCATTATAGAAAGCAAGACCGGGGCGGAGCAAGATGGCCCAATAGGAACAGCTCCAGTCTCCAACTCCCAGCGCGAGCGACACAGAAGACCGGTGATTTCTGCATTTTCAACTGAGGTACTGGGTTCATCTCACTGGGGAGTGCCGG
>NW_012108174.1:0-955 GCF_000951045.1 Mandrillus leucophaeus | reverse complement strand
CTATAAAGATTATCATTCACCAACTTTAAAATAAATATGATTTATATATTAGGAAGAATATATCAATATAAAATATTTTACTATAGATTTGGAATCTATAAAATTATATAATTAATTAATATAATTAATTACAAATTCTAGAAATGAGAAAAATAACTGATTTAAAGCATGCAATAAATGGGTTCAAGAATAGACTAGATATACCTAACAATATGATGCATTATCTGAAAAATAGATTAGTAGAGTATATTCAGGATAAATCACAGAGAAATAATCAACATGAGAAATACAGAATGAATTAAAATTATACAAATAGAAACAAAGAGGGATGATTGAAAGAACAGAATATAGGCAATTTTTGAAGACATATAATAAAGAGTTTTCCATAATGAATGAAAGACATCAAACTACAGATTTCAAAGCAGTAAAGCTCAAGAAGACTAAATGCAAAGATTGTCAAACCTGGGCATATCATAATAAAAATACTAAAAGTCTAAAATAAAGAGAAAAATCATAACCAGGCAGAAGAAAAAAGGCATATATTCTCCAAAGAACCCACTAAAACATTTACAATGTTTTCTTCAACAGAAATATAAGAAACCAGAGGTTAATGAAACAGAAAGTGTGAAGTTCTACAACCAACTAATATGGAAATAACAAAAAAGTCCCCTGACCAAAACAAAAAATGAGAAAACTCATCTCTAAAAAATAAACTGTATAAAAAATACTAAAAAATGTTCTATGGGAAGAAGAAATTTGATCTTACATACAAGAATGGGAAATTTCAAAGGATTGAAGAACAATGGACAATGAGAAGAACAATGAGAAACATATCATCATTCAAATAGAAATGGCATTAGTAAGAGAAAGGTTGTGTGTATTTAAAATGCATGCAGATTGCATTGTAGATATCAGTAGAAAGAAATCCTGGATTTCACAATAACTGACAAAGACT
>NW_012108173.1:0-1522 GCF_000951045.1 Mandrillus leucophaeus | reverse complement strand
ACTATTGAAGCAATTGTCTATAATAAATAGAAATCAAGTTAGTGAAACATTCAATACGAAGGCCACAAACAGTTGGCGGAAAGAGCAATGGCCTAGAGATTTGGGAAGCTGCACCCTGGACTTTGTTCTGGCTCTATGCTGTATGACCTTGGACAAGTCGTTGAAGATCTTAAAGTCTCGGTTTCTTCATCTCTACAAATGGGGATGGCAGTCTCTATAGTTTAAAATTGCATTATTCTAGATAGTGCAGAGATAGTGTCATTTGAAAATGTCTTAAAATCCTGATACTTCTAATGGAATAAAATGAAAGGGATAAAAACCAAGGCACGACTGGGCACAGTGGCTCATGCCTGTAATCCCAGCACTTTGGGAGGCCAAGGCAGGCAGATCACCTGAGGTCAGGAGTTCAAGACCAGCCTGGCCAATATGGAGAAACTCCATCTCTGTTAAAAGTACAAAAATTAGGCCGGGCGCGGTGGCTAAAGCCTGTAATCCCTGCACTTTGGGAGGCCGAGACGGGCGGATCACGAGGTCGGGAGAGCGAGACCATCCTGGCTAACACGGCGAAACCCCATCTCTACTAAAAAATACAAAAAAACTAGCCGGGTGAGGTGGCGGGCGCCTTGTAGTCCCAGCTACTTGGGAGGCTGAGGCAGGAGAATGGTGTAAACCCAGGGGGCGGAGCTTGCAGTGAGCCGAGATCCAGCCACTGCACTCCAGCCTGGGCGACAGAGCGAGACTTCGTCTCAGAAAAAAAAAAAAGTACAAAAATTAGCTGGGCATGGTGGCGGGCACCTGTAATCCCAGCTACTTGGGAGACTGAGGCACAAAAAATTGCTTAAAACCCAGGAGGAAGAGGTTGCAGTGAGCTGAGATCGTGCCACTGTACTCCAGCCTGGTTGATAGAGTGAGACTCTGTATCAAAAAAAAAAAAACCAAAAAACAACAACAAAAAAACGAAAAGAACCAACACACAAATTGTTCCTTTTAAATATGATGTAATGTTTGGAAAATAAAGTTAAAAAAAAAACCAACCAAAAAAAGTTGAAGAAACTCTCAGACAAGACCTATCTCAGATTTTAATTGTAAATTTTAAGATTGTAAGTCCCTTCCAGCGGAGCGCGGTGGCTCACGCCTGTAATCCCAGCACTTTGGGAGGCTGAGGCGGGTGGATCATGAGGTTAGGCGATGGAGACCATCCTGGCTAACACAGTGAAACCCCGTCTCTACTAAAAAAATACAAAAAAATTAGCCAGGCATGGTGGCGGGCACCTGTAGTCCTAGCTACTTGGGAGGCTGAGGCAGGAGAATGGCGTGAACCCAGGAGGTGGAGCTTGCAGTGAGCAGAGATCGCGCCACTGCACTCCAGCCTGGAAGACAGAGAGAAATCCTGTCTCAAAAAAAAAAAAAAAAAAAAAAAAAAAAAAAAAAAGAAATAAAGGAATAAATAAGAAAATATATGAAAACATCTTTGAATTAGGCAAAGATTTCTTACATACCACACCAAAAGCACAATTTATAA
>NW_012108172.1:0-1472 GCF_000951045.1 Mandrillus leucophaeus | reverse complement strand
TGTCTGAAGACTTGGAATCAAAGTATCCTAGTAAGAATTAATTAACCAATTAAGAATTAATAAATTAATTATAAAATTAAAAATTAGGAATACCAGGCTTAATAATGCATTATTTATTCTATTTAGCAAACTTTTTTTTTTGAATGCCCACAATGTCCTAGGTTCTGGAAATACAAAATTACTTGGTACCAACAACTCGACTGTCACCTTTCCAGCCATGGACTTGGCTCAGACAAACCGCAGTCCACGGTTGTCGTCCACTTGCCGTGCCCGCTGACTGTGGATTTATGCTGGGGATCCCAGCACAACAGCAGCGCTCTAGGAGCTTGGACTGTCCTGTCACCTTCCTGTGTTCTTCATGTCCTTCTGCACTTCTGGTTCGCTGTTACCTCAGCTTCACTTACCTTCCTACCTTTCCACAAAAAAATCAAATCAGCAGTTCCGAAAGGCATAGCTTAGCTGGGATTCTTTGACATGTGAAGGTATCTTTGCCGTTTAGAAAGGGAAACCAAGGAGAAAATCGACCCATTGAATGTCATTTCAAAGACAGCTTTACTGGGCACAACTATTCATTGCATATATCCTTTTTAAAAATGATTTTTATTGTACAGATACCTTTAGGTATTTGTTCTTCATAATGTTCTAAAACATTTCACTTAACTCTTTTTTTGAGACAGGTCTCACTTTTTCACCCAGATTTGCATGCAGTGGCGTGATCTTGGCTCACTGCAACCTCTACCTCCCCAGCTCAAGCAATCCTCTCACCTCAACCTCCCAAGCAGCTGGGAGTACAGGCACATGCCACCACACCCAGCTAATTTTTGTATGTTTTTGTAGAGACAGGGTTTCACCATGTGTTACCCTGGCTGGTCTTGAACTCCTGAGCTCAAGGGATCTACCTACGTCAGCTTCGCAAAGTGCTGGGATTACAGGCATGAGCCACCACGCCCGGCTAATTTTTGTATGTTTTGGTAGAGACGGGGTTTCACCATGTTGCCCAGGCTGGTCTTGAGCTCCTGAGCTAAGCGATCCACCTGCGTTGGCTTCCCTACGTGCTGTGATTACAGGCGTGAGCCACCGCACCTGGCCCGCATTTCACTTTAGAATGAGGAAAACCAGGGCTGAGGTCCTGTAGACAATCCACCTGTCTTCATTTTGATGTAAATTCAGAACTCACAGTGAAGCAATTTCATGGCCTTCTGTAGCCTTTGTTTTTGTTTCCCTGCCTGCCGTGTGTTTGGTGGTTGATGGGCTGTGTTGCAGGATTACTTCATTGGTCCCTAAAGAAACATTCATTATGACTGAATTCTGATTTCAGGGTTTTTTTGGTTGGTTTTTCTTTTTTTTATTTTTTTACTTTTCTCCTTATATACAGATAGCAAGATAAATAGCTAAAATCAATGAAACTCAGCAAAAGCCTCTGTTTGTGTGTTTATGCATAGTTACATTTAGACTTCTATATATTCCTGTGT
>NW_012108171.1:0-1654 GCF_000951045.1 Mandrillus leucophaeus | reverse complement strand
AAAAAGAACAAAGCTGGAGGCATCACACTACCTGACTTCAAATTATATTACAAGGCTACAGTAACCAAAACTGCATGGTACTGGTACCAAAACAGACATATAGACCAATGGAGGAGAAATGAGGCCTCGGAAATAACACCACACTTCTACAACCATCTGATCTTTGACAAACCTGACAAAAACAAGCAATGGGGAAAGAATCTCCTATTCAGTAAAATGGTGCTGGGAAAACTGTTTAGCCATATGCAGAAAACTGAAACTGGATCCCTTCCTTATACCTTATACAAAAATTAACTCAAGGTGGATTAAAGACTTAAATGTAAAACCCAAAACCATAAAAACCCCAGAAGAAAACCTGGGCAATTCCATTCAGGACATAGGCATGGGCAAAGACTTCATGACAAAAATGCCAAAAGCAACTGCAATAAAAGCCAAAATTGACAAATGGGATCTAATTAAACTAAAGAGCTTCTGCACAGCAAAAGAAACTATCATCAGAGTGAACAGGCAATCTACAGAATGGGAGAAAATTTTTGCAATCTACCCATCTGACAAAGGTCTAATATCCAGAATTTACAAGGAACTTAAACATATTTATAAGAAAAAAACAGCCCCATCAAAAAGTGGGCAAAGGATATGAACAGACACTTCTCAAAAGAAGACATTTATGTGGCCAACAAACATGAAAAAAAGCTCAACATCACTGAATCAGAGAAATGCAAATCAAAACCACAATGAGATACCATCTCATGCAAGTCAGAATAGCGATTATTAAAAAGTCAGGAAACAATAGATGCTGGAGAGGATGTGGAGAAATAGGAACGTTTTTACACTGTTGGTGGGAATGTAAATTAGTTCAGCCATTGTGGAAGACAGTATGGTGATTCCTCAAGGATCTGGAATCAGAAATACCATTTGACCCAGCAGTCCCATTACTGGGTATATACCCAAAGGAATATAAATCATTCTACTATAAAGACACATGCACACATATGTTCATTGCCGCATTGTTTACAATAGCAAAGACATGGAACCAACCGAAATGCCCATCACTGATAGACTGGATAAAGAAAATGTGGTACATATACACCATGGAATACTATGCAGCCATAAAAAGGAATGAGAGCATGTCCTTTGCAGGGACATGGATGAAGCTGGAAGCCATCATCCTTAGCAAACTAACATAAGAGCAGAAAACTAAACACCGCATGTTCTCACTCATAAGTGGGAGTTGAACAGTGAGAACACACGGACACAAAGAGGGGAACAACACACACCAGGGCCTGTTGGGGGGTGAGGGGTGAGGGGAGGGAACTTAGAAGACGTGTTAATAGGTGCAACAAACCACCATGGCACATCTATACCTGTGTAACAAACCTGCATGTTCTGCACATGTATCCCATTTTTTTTTTAGAAGAAATAAAAACACACAAAATATTTTTGTACAGCGTATAGTGTGTTTGCGTTTTAAGCTGTGTTATTACAAGAGTCAAAATGTTAAAAAGTTTAGCTAGGTGCAGTGGCTCACACCTGTAATCCCAGCACTTTGGGAGGCTGAGGCAGGCAGATCACTTGAGGTCAGGAGTTCGAGACCAGCCTGGCCAACATGGTAAAACCCCATCTCTACTGAAAATACAAAAATTAGCTGGGTGTG
>NW_012108170.1:0-1229 GCF_000951045.1 Mandrillus leucophaeus | reverse complement strand
CACACACCTTAAGTCCCAGCTACTTGGGAGGTTGAGGCAGGAGAATTACTTGAACCCAGGAGGTGGAGGTTGCGGTGAGCGGATCACGCCACTGTACTCTAGCCTGGGTGAGAGTGAGACTCTGTCTCAAAATAAAAAAAAAAAGAGAGAAATCAATGAAAACCAATGAAGGAGTCACACCAGGGTGGAGGGGCAGCATTTTTGTTGGACTTCCCTAAATTTATGTTATGGGTTAGTGTTTTCGTTTCCTATTGCCACTGTAACAAGTCACCACACTTGGTTACTAAAAACAACAGAAATGTATTATCTCACAGTTCTGGAGGTTGAAAGTCTGAGACTAATATACCAGCATGGCTTTGCTACCTACTAGGGTAGAAACAATTTTTTGACTCATCCAGTTTCTGGTGACTGCCTTAGCTTGAGGCCATGTCACTCCAGTTTCTGTTTCTATCTTCACATGTCCCTTTCCTCTGTGTGTATCTAATCTCCCCCTTTGCTTCCTTATAGAGACAGTTGTGATAGCATTTAGGGCCCACCCAGATAATCCAGGATAGTCTCCTCATCTCAAAACTCTTAATCACATCCGCAAATACCCATTTTCCAAATTAGGTAACTTTCATAGGTTCCAGGGATTAGAGATAGGATGTGTACACGCTTTTGGGAGTCATTATCAGCAGGTCAGATTTAGTATTGCATATTAGTTTTGAATTATATGCAGAAAGCACGTCACATTTTCCATCTTTAGGGCTATAATTTGTCTTAACCTGTTCTGGGATAGGGGCTAATTTCACCTGCTTCCCTTTTACCCCATAAAGACCTGCTTATTCTTCCTACTGCCTGGAGCTATAGCTTCTCACAGCTTTGGCACAAAGTTAGCGCCATGCTTAATGTGTCACTAGGTCATTGGGCCATTGCAAGGAAAGCAATTAACCAGGAGCTGCAGTTTGAATGTTAAAAATAACAATTGTTGTCCAGGCTGATCTCAAATCTCTGGATCACTTGAGTCCAGGAGTTCAAGATCAGCCTGGGTAACAAAGTAAGACCCTCCCATCTCAACAAAAAATTAGCCAGGCATGGTGGTGCAGGCCTGTATTCCGCTACTTGGGAGACAGAACTGGAAGATCACTGGACTCCCAGGAAGGTTGAGGTTGCAGTGAGCTGTGATCATGCCACTGCACTCCAGCCTGGGTAACAGAGAGACCCTCTGTCAAAAAAAAAAAAAAAAAAAA
>NW_012108169.1:0-1484 GCF_000951045.1 Mandrillus leucophaeus | reverse complement strand
CGAGGAAAAAGCAGTCTGGCTCCCAGGAAAATGCATTCCTTTTACCAAAGCTACTCTGACTTGAGGGGCAGGTGGTGATATAGGATAGTGTTTCGTGATCCTAAATAATCTCAAAATGGAGTCACTTATGACAAGTGACTCAGCCCACAGTGAAACTGCTGATCCTTCAAAGTGATAAATGTATGCTGGACTGGGGTGATGAGATGACACCTGCTGTGGGAAGGCACCCCCGAGACTCAGCAAGAAAGTGAAGCCAGAGGCAGCTGAGAAATGACCACAGACGGCCTTGCGGAGGCCAGAGACACAGCAAAGAAACTGACTTCGAGGGACATTCGGACCCGCCTGGCTTGTTAGTCAGTGCACACGTATCCCGAGCCACTGGCCTGTGGGTGCTGAATATATTTGCAGTGAAGGTTGGTGTGCAAATCCTCGCACTAAACCCGGACTTGAAAGCATTTAATTGGCCACTGAGTCATAGTGAAACCTCCCACCTGGCGTTGGACTTAGCACAACTAGGCTGACTCAAACCTGACAGCGTAGTCGGGAGGAGTGCTAGGGGGTTACTCGTACCATCCTGTGCCTCTGCCAGCTTCATCCAGAATAAAAAGGGCCCCAGACCAGCCCTGGTCCCAGTTTCCAAGAGGCAGGAACCCCTGAGTTTGACCTTTCCCATGGGTGGCTCCTTCCAGTCTCCCTGACAGATGGTTCCTGAAGCTCGTCCGCTGCCACCTTCCTCCTCTCCAGCCACCATCTGACAAGACATTGTCTTGGTCTGTGCTTGGCAGAGGAAGAACACTGGTCCCCCCATCCCTTCTCGAGAACCCACGACCCCTGAGATTCACAGAGGCCCTGATGCCTCCTCCACAGGGACGAATCCTGCCTCCTTTAGGAGCATCCAGAAGCCAGTTCTTCTCATTCCTTTCTCTTTTGAGTTTTTTCTTGTAGAGATTAGGTTTCACTTGCTCAGGTTGGTCTTGAACTCCTAGACTCAAGGGATCCGCCTGTAATCCCAGCCTCCCAAAGTGCTGGGGTTACGGGTATGAGCTGAAGGCCTGGTCTGTCCTCATTTCTTATCTATCTCCCCAAGTTCTCCCCACTCCACTCGGGGTGCATGGATCTCTCATGAGGGCCAGCGACGTCATTTCCATGAGTCTTCCCTTGCAGCCCTCCCCAACACAGGCCAGGCCAGACCTGGGACAGGCGACACGGCACGGCCTCCATTGGTCTTGCTTTTTGGTCAATGTTCAGACTTGACTGGGGGCCTTGACTTGCAAGAAACAGACTCCCTGAGACGCCAGTGCAGCACATGGAGCATGAAGGGAGACAAGGCCCTTGTGAGGAAGGTCGCTCCTGGATCCCAAGGAAGGATGAAGGGCAGGGGCCAGGGCAGCCCCAGGCCCCAGCAGCAGAAGCCCACAACCTTCCACGACATTTGGCTACACTGAACGAGATCCCACCACACTCGGCATGCCGGCGCCTGCTCC
>NW_012108168.1:0-1368 GCF_000951045.1 Mandrillus leucophaeus | reverse complement strand
GACACCTGTTTCTTTGATCACCAATAAATAGTCTGGACGTCCAGAGCTCAGGCCCTTCACAGCCTCCATATTCGCAATGGCCCGCTGGTCCCACTTTCTCTCTCAAACTGTCTTTTCTCATTCCTTTGACTCTGCCGGACTTCATCACCCCCATGACCTGGTGTTGGGTCCAATCACCCAACATTCTAAAACTCAGTCTCCTCACTAAACATACCTGCAGATCTTTCCCTGTCTCTGTGTGTGGGCGTACATCTGTGAAGGTGTGTGCACCACTGCATTCAGCTGGTTTGTCACATGGTGTTCAGTAACATCAATATATGATCATATATTTTCTTTCATTCAATTTTTATACAGCCAGAAATATACCTGTAACACGTGTATCTAGAAAGAAAATGGAGGATCAAAAAGCATATATACTTAAAATTTTAAGACCACCTAAATACCTTTCCAAAAGAACATATTTTGCACTCCACTAACAGGAGTATTATTTCCTCATCTACTAGAAAAGCACCTCACACTGGCTGTCTGGGGTGGTGGTTATATATTTAATGACCTACTCCGCACAGTAACCCTGTGGAGATGGGAGCAGCATCATGACCCCACCGTTTAGCAGACGGGCAGGGTGAGGAGGGCTGAGTGCTGCCCAAGGCCGCTGCTGCAGAGCCAAGTCAGCGCCAGTCTCAGGCTGGCTTCAGGATCTGTGCATCTGGCCACGGCGCCAAGCTGCCTCGGTAGTGCCCGTCTCTGCACACTCTTGCCAACACTTAAAATGCTTCCCAATTTGTTGAGTAAAACACCACTTGTTCCAATTTGTGTTCCCTATATTATTAAGCAAGTTACATGATATTTACCTCCATCAACACCTTGTTAGGAAGTAAAAATCCCAAGAAGGTAGACAAGGTGAGGAAGGGAAGAAACGGTCCCCACAGGCAGAATTCAAGGGGATTTAAAAACATCCACCTGAAGAATCAATGTCAGTACACTAAATAATGGCTGACAAAGGTATCCGCCCGTTTGTCAACTTCCACACTCAGTTCCAAGGTGAAATGATGTTCCAGACCAAGCGGCTTCGTGTGCCTCACGAAGAATATGAACTCCAGGAGGGACCGTCTCCGTGATCTCTGGGAATGTAAGGAGGCAGCATCCACTCTCGGACACATGGAAGGAGCAAAACACAGAACAACACCACGATGACGTGCACAAGGAAAAGGAAAAGAAACTAAAGGACAACAGAGTCTGGATGTTTTGTTGCCTCCGGATCTCCCACTGAAATGTGATGTCCAGCGCTGGAGGCGGCCTGTTCTCGCGGTAACACCAGAGCTCTCTATGGTGATGTCCGGCGCTGGAGGCGGCCTGTTCTCGCGGTAA
>NW_012108167.1:0-1889 GCF_000951045.1 Mandrillus leucophaeus | reverse complement strand
CTGGGGTTATCTCGTTGGGTGGCTCTATTGGGAGAGGAGGCTCTGGGATCATCCCGTCGGGCACAGGGTGTCCTGGGGTTGTCCCACTGGGGAGTACAAGTAGGAAAAGAAGTTTGGGGGTTGTCCTGCTGGGTAGAAGAGGTTCTAGGGTTATCTTGTTGGGTGGCTCTTTGGGGAGAGGGATATTGAGGATTATTTTGTTGGTTGGACGAGGTTCTGGGGTTATCCTGTTGGGTGCTTCGTGAGGGAGAGGAAGCTCTGGGGGTGTTCCGCTGTGTAAATGAGGTCCTGCAGGTGTCCTGTTGGGTGGATGAGGCCCTGGAGGTGTCCCTTTGGGTGATTTGGTGGGGAGAGGAGGCTCGGGGGGTTTCACGTGTAGACGCAGCCTGAGCAGTGTCCCTTTGGGCAGGGGAAGCCCGAGGCGTGGTGCTTCGAGGTCCGCTGTGTGGTGTCATGGAGGCAGCCTGGGTCAGTGTTGACCGGTGCCGCTCTAGGGAGAAGAACCCACTTTCTCCCCGGAGCTTTGCCCAGTGCTGTCCTGCACTCCGGCCTCCACTGCCAGTGTCTGGAGGGAAAACAGAGGGGCTCAAGGTAAGGGGAGGGGTCCAGGCACCTCTCATATTCTACCTTTCTTTGTCTCTTTGGACCAGTGATTAGGGCAGACCCCACACCCTCCTCTTACAGGTCTCACTGTCCGTACCAAGTGACTCCACCTCTCTGACCAAGACTGAGGAGACAAGGGCTTGGATGCTTCTCTCAAGCCGAGGTCAAGAATTTGAAATTGAGACCCTGACTCAGTCAAGAGATGGACTCCACAACTGGAAGAGGCCACAGGGTCTGGGGATCCATGGACAAAGCAGAAAAGAGGCAGACTCGTGGACAGAAGTGTTGGCAATAGCCTGTGTAACCCAGGGAGGGAGAGGTGGGCCCAGCAGCAGCCACCTGATAGTCTGCCCTTCCCAGTTTTACTTCCTTCAATCAGAATCTGAGGAATTCCCCCCATTTCTGGTTTTTCTGTTTTGTTTTTGAGACAGCCTCGCTCTGTCACTCAGGCTGGACTACAGTGGCACCATCTCGGCTCATTGCAACCTCCACCTTCCGGGTTCAAGCCATTCTCCTGCCTCAGCCTCCGGAGTAGCTGGGATTACAGGCATGTGCCACCATGCCTGGCTAATTTTTGTATTTTTAGTAGAGACGGGGTTTCACCATGTTGGCCAGGCTGGTCTCACACTCCTGACCTCAGGTGATCCGCTCGTCATGGCCTCCCAAAGTGCTGGGATTACAGGCGTGAGCCATCGTGCCCGGGCTTTTTTTTTTTTTTTTTTTTTTTTTTTGAGACAGAGTCTCATTCTGTCACCCAGACTAGAGTGACAGACTTGGCTCACTGTAAGCTATGCCTCCTGGGTTCAAGTGATTCTCCTGCCTCAGCCTCCCGAGTAGCTGGGACTACAGGCGCCCGCCACGTCGCCCGGCTAGTTTTTTGTATTTTTTTTAGTAGAGATGGGGTTTCACTGTGTTAGCCAGGATGGTCTCGATCTCCTGACCTCGTGATCCGCCCATCTCGGCCTCCCAAAGTGCTGGGATTACAGGCTTGAGCCACTGCGTCCTCATGCCTTCTTAAGATCCCCTCTGCTCTCCCTTTGCAACCACTGCCCTGTCCAGCCTCCCTGGGCTGTTTTTGGTGAAGTCTGAGTTCCCAGCACCTAGCAGAGAATTCAAAATTTGCATGGTCTCTAGGCACAGTGGCTCACACCTGTAATACCAACACTTTGGGAGGCCGAGGTGGGTGGATCATCTGAGGTCAGGAGTTCGAGACTAGCCTGGCCAACATGGTGAAACCAGTCTCTACTAAAAATACAAAAATTAGCTGGATGCGGCCGGGCGCGGTG
>NW_012108166.1:0-1290 GCF_000951045.1 Mandrillus leucophaeus | reverse complement strand
GGGAAAATGTCTCCAATCTGAGCAAAAGAAATAAAAACTCATGGGACACCTGCCCTCCTGCAAGAAATCTGGAAGCCGGTGGGTCCCGGCTGTTGCTCTTTCCCTCCAGGCGTCGTCAGGAGGCGGGTGGGTGAAGGGGCCTGTTTCGTACTGTGCTCGTTATCCTCAGAGAAGCCTCCCTGGGAAATAGGAGCATTAACCTGTGTGCTGTGTGAGAGCGACAGGAGAGCCCAGGCCTTCTGGAGATGGTTGGCGGCCTTTGCCAGACACTTGCCCTTCTGGTCTTGGTCTCTCTGGAGAGGTTTAGAGGTCACTCACTGGACCCAGCAGGGTTCTGAAAATAGAACTGATGCCAGAGGAAGAGAACAGCATTGGGCTGTTGGCCTCTGATGCTTCTCTCAATTTCCAAATACTGAAACCCACCCTGGGCTCTTTGGATGTGCTCCTGAGAGCTACGTGGACCCCTGCTGAGACTGAGCCCACCACACCCAGAGACCACCTCACACCTCAGCGGTCCGTGGGGGACCCGGAGACCACTTCACACCTCAGTGGCCCGTGGGGGGCCCGGAGACCACTTCACACCTCAGTGGCCCGTGGGGGGCCCGGAGACCACCTCACACCTCAGTGGCCCGTGGGGGGCCCGGAGACCACCTCACACCTCAGTGGCCCGTGGGGGGCCCGGAGACCACCTCACACCTCAGTGGTCTGTACATCTAGATGTGTATAAGAGACAGGATTTTATGAGCATCCACACACCTACACTGAAAAGTGGAATGAAGTGCGTTGTGCGAAGGCAAAATCACGGAACCCGCCCGCAATGCGCAGAACGCCGAACACTTTATTGTCATAGGCTCTTGGTTTTGGAGAGACGTTAACATCTCCTAATCCTGGTTGTGTCTTAATGGAGTTATATGTGGTGTTTAAGGTCTCAGATCACAGGGAGAAATAACCAAAAGAGCCTCCATGTAGGGGACTTGCAGACAGAAAATGGAGAATGTCCTTAGTGATGGCTTCATCCTTGTGAAAATGTCAGCGAGAGTTGAGCCAAGCATCTCTCATTTCAAAACAGCCTGGGCCTGAGCAACATTTGCTATTTGGTTCAAAATACCTTGACGTTCCCCAGAGCTCCAGAATAGGTGTATGTTTTTCAGGTCCATCTGACACTCATTCTAAAGGTATGATCAAGATTATGGTTAAGTCTCACGTCAAATTGTGATCGCCGTTTCTTTCCTTCTTTCTTTCTTTCTTTCTTTCTTTCTTTCTTTCTTTCTTTCTTTCTTTCTTTCTTTC
>NW_012108165.1:0-1118 GCF_000951045.1 Mandrillus leucophaeus | reverse complement strand
CCAGGAAGAGAGACTGACTGAGCAACATCTTATTCAGGTACAAAAAGACTTGGACTATAACTAAAAAATGATCAAATAAGAGTGCATGCATCAAGTGCATGGAAAGCACTTCTGGAGGGTGAGAGAAGCTTCCAGTTAAGGTGACATTGAAGCTGGGTCCTGAAAGATGAGGAAGACTTGTATGAGAGTGGAGAGGGAAGGGGGAGGTGGAGGGATGGGATGGAGTGAGCTGCTCAGGCAGAGAAACCAGCACTGTAAAGACCTGGACAATGAAGATGGCACATTTTGTTCAGGGAGTGGTGAATTAAGTGTGGGGGGAATGCTTTGGAGAGACAGTAATTTGCTTGTATGGAATTTTGCCCGAGAGACCTCATTACAGTTTCTAATCTTTTGATGTTATCATGCATCACTGTCCTTGTCAAATAGTTTGGAATAGGTATGGTGATCACAGTAACATCAAGCATAATATTTCGTTAGTTCTCAGAAACAGAGAAGAAGATGTGATGATGGAAGAAGAGGTCAGAGAGGGAGATTTGAAGATGTTGCAGTTCTGGCCTTCAAGATGGAGTTGGGGCCATCTTCAAGGTGAGTCAAGGAATGGGGTGGCTTCTAGAAACTGGAAAAGGCAAGGGAGCACGTTCTCTCTAGAGCCTCCAGAAGCAATGCAGCCCCTCTTACACCTTGACTTTAGCCTTAATAGGCCTAGTTTGGGCTTCTGGTTCCCAGAACTATAATAGGGTAGATTTGTGGTGTTTTAAGGCACTAAATGTAGGGTAGTTTGTTGCAGCAGCAAGAAGAAATGAACATGAGCCAGGGGCAGTTGCTCACACCTGTAATCTCAGCACTTTGGGAGGCTGAGATGGGAGCATCGCTTGAGCCCAGGAATTTATGACAAGCCTGGGCAACATAGTGAGACTTCTTATTGGAAAAAAAAAAAAAAAAAAAGTAGCCAGATGTTGTGGCATGCACTTGTAGTCTCAGCTTCTAGGGAGGATGAGGTGGGAGGATTGTTTTAAGTCTGGGAGGTTGAGGTTACTGTGAGCTGTGATTGAGCCACTATACTCCAGCCTGGGCAATAGAGCAAGACCCTCTTTCAAGAAAGAAAGAAAGAGAAAAGA
>NW_012108164.1:616342-621791 GCF_000951045.1 Mandrillus leucophaeus | reverse complement strand
GATGATGGTGACGTACTAATGGGGTTTTGGTGTAGGTGTCCTTCCTGTTTGATAGTTTTCCTTCTAACAGTCAGGACCCTCAGCTATAGGTCTGTTGGAGATTGCTTGAGGTCCACTCCAGACCGTGTTTGCCTGGGTGTCGGCAGCCGAGGCTGCAGAAGATAGAATATTGCTGAACAGCGAGTGTACCTGTCTGATTCTTGCTTTGCAATCTTTCTCTTAAGGGGGTACTCCACCCTGTGAGATGTGGGGTGTCAGACTGCCCCTAGTGGGAGATGTCTCCCAGTTAGGCTACTCAGGGGTCACGGACCAACTTGAGCAGGCAGTCTGTCCCTTCTCAGATCTCAACCTCCGTGTTGGGAGATCCACTGCTCTCTTCAAAGCTGTCAGACAGTCATTTGCGTCTGCAGAGGTTTCTGCTGCGTTTGTTATTGTTTACTGTGCCCTGTCCCCAGAGGTGGAGTCTACAGAAACAGGCAGATTTCCTTGAGCTGCTGTGAGCTCCACTCAGTTCGAGCTTCCCAGCGGCTTTGTTTACCTACTTAAGCCTCAGCAATGGCGGGCGCCCTCCCCCAGCCTCGCTGCTGCCTTGCCGATAGATCACAGACTGCTGTGCTAGCAATGAGGGAGTCTCCGTGGGTGTGGGACCCTCCCGGCCAGGAGTGTGATATAATCTCCTGGTGTGCCCATTTCCTTAAAGCGCAGTATTGGGGTGGGAGTTACCCGATTTTCCAGGTGTTGTGTGTCTCAGTTCCCCTGGCTAGGAAAAGGGATTCCCTTCAGCCTTGCACTTCCCAGGTGAGGCGATGTCTTGCCATGCTTCAGCTTTTGTTGTTCGGGCTGCAGCAGCTGACCAACACCGATTGTCCGGCACTCCCTAGTGAGATGAACCCAGTACCACAGTTGAAAATGCAGAAATCACCGGTCTTCTGTGTCGCTCGCGCAGGGAGTTGGAGACTGGAGCTGTTCCTATTCCGCCATCTTCCTCCGCCCCTCCGAAAACTGCTTCTTTCTCATTTTTATTGGAGGATATTTCCTTTGGCCCTATAGTCTTCAAATGGATCGGAAATAACAGTTCTCAGATTCCACAGAAATAAGGCTAACAAACAACTCCATGAAATACAGCTGTAACTCAGTGAGTGGAAGTCACACATCACAAAGCAGTTTCTCAGAAAGCTTCTTTCCAGTTTTTATCTGAGGATATTTTCTTCTTCACCATGGGCTTCCAAAGCTCCAAGAAATACAGCTGTAACTCAGTGAGTGGAAGTCACACATCACAAAGCAGTTTCTCAGAAAGCTTCTTTCCAGTTTTTATCTGAGGATATTTTCTTTTTCACCATAGTCTTCTATGGGTTTCCGAATATCACTTTGCAAATTCCACAAGAACAGTCTTAGCGAACGGCTTCTTGAGGGGAAAGCTGTAACTATGTAAGATGAATTAACAGAACACCAAGCAGTTTCTCAGAAACCTTCCTTCCAATTTTCTTTTTCAATAGTCCTCTAGGAGCTTCCAAATATCAATTTGAAAATTCCGCAATAAGACTCTTAGCGAATGGCTGCTTGAGGGGAAAGCTGTAACTCTGTGAGATGAATTAACAGAACTCTAAGCAGTTTCTCAGAAAGCTTCTTTCCAGTTTTTATCTCAGGATATTTTCTATTTCACCGTAGCCCTCCATGGGCTTCCTAATATCAGTTGGCAAATTCCACAAGAACAGTCTTAGCGACAGGCTTCTTGAGGGGAAAGCTGTAACTCTGTTAGATGAATTCACAGATCACAAAGTAGTTTCTCAGAAAGTGTCTTTTTCATTTTTAACGGAGGATATTTCCTTTGGCCCTATAGTCTTCAAAGGGATCCGAAATAACAGTTCTCAGATTCCACAAAAATAAGGCTAGCAAACAGCTCCACGAAATACAGCTGTAACTCAGTGACTGGAAATCACACATCACAAAGCAGTCTCAGAAAGCTGCTTTCCAGTTTTTATCTGAGAATACTTTCTTTTTCACCATAGTCCTCTTTTGGCTTTCAAATATCACTTTGCACATTCCACAAGAACAGTTTTAGCAAACGGCTTCTTGAGGGGAAAGCTGTAACTCTGTGAGATGAATTAACAGAACACAAAGCAGTTTCTCAGAAAACTTCTTTCCAGTTTTTAGCTGAGGATATTTTCTTTTTAACCATAGTCCTCTATGGGCTTCCAAATATCACTTTGTAAATTCCACAAGAACAGTCCTAGCGAATGGCTTCTTGAGGAGAAAGATATAACTCTGTGAAATGAATTAACAGAACACAAAGCAGTCTCTCAGAAAGCTTCTTTCCAGTTTTTTTTGGAGAATATTTTCTTTTTCACAATAGCCCTCCATGGGCTTCCAAATATCAGTTGGCAAATTCCACAAGAACGGTCTTAGCGAACGGCTTCTTGAGGCGAAAGCTGTAACTCTGTGAAATGAATTCACAGATCACAAAGAAGTGTCTCAGAAAGCTTCTTTCTCATTTTCATCGGAGGATATTTCCTTTGGCCCTATAGTGTTCAAAGGTATCGGAAAGAATAGTTCTCAGATTCCACAGAAATAAGGATAGCAAACAGCTCCATGAAATACAGCTGTAACTCAGTGAGTGGAAGTCATGCATCACAAAGCAGTTTCTCAGAAATCTTCTTTCCAGTTTTTATCTGAGGATATTTTCCTTTTCACCATAGTCCTCTAAGGGCTTCGAAATATCACTTTGCAAATTCCACAAGAAGAGTCTTAGTGAATGGCTTCTTGCCGGGAAAGCTGTAACTCTGTGAGATGAATTAACTGAACGCAAAGCAGTTTCTCAGAAAGCTTCTTTCCAGTATTTATATGAGGATATTTTCTTTTTCACCATAGCCATCCATGGGCTTCAAAATATCAGTTGGCAAATTCCTCTAGAACAGTCTTAGTGAAAGGCTTCCTGACGGAAAAGCTGTAACTCTGTGAGATGAATTCACAGGTCACAAAGAAGTTTCTCAGAAAGCTTCTTTCTAATTTTTATCGGAGGATAATTACTTTGGCCCTGTAGTGTTCAAAGGGAAGCGAAATAACACTTCTAAGATTCCACAGAAAAAAGGCTAGCAAAAAGCTCCACGAAATACAGCTGTAACTCAGTGAGTGGAAGTCACACATCCCAAAGCAGTTTCTCAGAAAACTAATTTCCAGTTTTTATCTGAGGATATTTTCTTTTTCACCAAAGTCCTCTATGGGCTTCCAAACATCAGCTTGCAAATACCACAAGAACTGTATTAGCGAAAGACTTCTTGAGAGGAAAGCTGTAACTCTTTGAAATGAATGAACAGAACACAAAGCAGTTTCTCAGAAAGCTTCTTTCCATTTTTTATCTGAGGATATTTTCTATTTCACCACAGTCCTCTATGGGCTTCCAAATATCACTTTGTAAATTCCACAAGAACAGTCTAGGCGAACGGTTTCGTGAGGGGAAACCTGTAACTCTGTGAGATGAATTAACCGAACCCTAAGCAGTTTCTCAGAAAGCTTCTTTCCAGGTTTTATCTGAGGATATTTTCTTTTTCACCATAGCCCTCCATGGGCTTCCTAATATCAGTTGACAAACTCCACAAGAACAGTCTTAGCAAAAGTCTTCTTGAGGGGAAAGCTGTAACTCTGTGAGATGAATTCCCAGATCTCGAAGAAGTTTCTCAGAAAGCTTTTTTCTCATTTTTATCTGAGGATATTTCCTTTGGCCCTATAGTCTTCAAAAGGATCCGAAATAACAGTTCTCAGATTCCACAGAAAAAAGACTAGCAAACAATTCCATGCAACACAGCTGTAACTCAGTGAGTAGAAGTCACACATAACAATGCAGTTTTTCAAAAACCTTCTTTCCAGTTTTAATCTGAGGATATTTTCTTTTTCACTATAGTCCTCTGTGGTCTTCCAAATATCAGTTTGCAAATTCCACAAGAAGAGTCTTATCGAACGGTTTCTTCACGGGAATACTGTAACTCTGTGAGATGAATTAACAGAACACAAAGCAGTTTCTCAGGAAGCTTCTTTCCAGTTTTTATCTGAGGATATTTCCTTTTTCACCATAGCCCTCCATGGGCTTCCAAATATCAGTTGGCAAATTCCACAAGAACAGTCTTAGCGAAAGGCTTCTTGAGGGGAAACCTGTAACTCTGTGAGATGAATTCACAGATCACAAAGAAGTTTCTCAGAAAGCTTCTTTCTCTTTTTTATCGGTGGATATTTCCTTTGGGCCTATAGTCTTCAAAGGGATCCGAAATAACTGTTATAAAATTCCACAGAAATAAGGCTAGCAAACAGCTTCGCGAAATGAAGCTGTAACTCAGTGAGTGGAAGTCACACATCACAAAGCAGTTTCTCAGAAAGCTTCTTTCCAGTTATTAGCTGAGGATATTTTCTTTTTCACCACAACCCTCCACGGGCTTCGAAATATCAGTTGCCAAATTCCATAAGAACTGTATTACCGAAGGGCTTCTTGAGGGGAAAGCTGTAACTCTCTGGGATGAATTAACAGAACACAAATTAGTTTTTCAGAAAGCTTGTTTCCAGTTTTTATCTGAGGATATTTTCTTTTTCACCATAGCCCTCCATGGGCTTTGAAATATCAGTTGGCAAATTCCACAAGAACTGACTTCGCGTACGGCTTCTTGAGGGGATAGCTGTGATTTTGTGAAATGAATGAAGAGAACACAAAGCGGTTTCTCAGAAAGCTTCTTTCCAGTTTTTATCTGAGAATATTTTCTATTTCACCATAGCCCTCCATGGGCTTCCATATATCAGTTGGCAAATTCCACAAGATCAGTCTTAGCGAAAGGCTTCTTGAGGGGAAAGCTGTAACTCTGTGGGATGAATTCACAGATCACAAAGAAGTTTCTCAGAAAGGTTCTTTCTCATTTTCATCGGAGGATATTTCCTTTGGCCTTATAGTCTTCAAAGGGATCAGAAATAACAGTTCTCAGATTCCACAGAAATAAGGCTAGCAAGCAGTTCCACGAAATACAGCTGTAATTCAGTGAGTGGAAGTCACACATCACAAAGCAGTTTCTCAGAAAGCTTCTTTCCAGTTTTTATCTGAGGATTTTTTCTTTTTCACCATAGTCCTCTATGGGCTTCCAAATATCACTTTGCAAATTCCAGAAGAACAGTCTTAGCGAACAGCTTCTTGAGGGGAAAGCTGTAACTCTGTCAGATGAATTAATAGAACAGAAAGCAGTTCCTCAGAAAGCTTCTTTCCAGTTTTTATCTGAGGAGATTTTCTTTTTCACCATAGTCCTCTATGGTCTTCCAAATATCACTTTGCAAAATCCACAAGAAGAGCCTTAGCGAACGGCTTCTTGCGAGGATAGCTGTAACTCTGTGAGATGAATTAACAGAACACAAAGCAGTTTCTCAGAAAGTTTCTTTACAGTTTTTATCTGAGGATATTTTCTTTTTCTCCATAGCCCTC
>NW_012108164.1:610236-616292 GCF_000951045.1 Mandrillus leucophaeus | reverse complement strand
CTTTTTCACCATAGCCCTCCATGGGCTTCCAAATATCAGTTGGCAAATTCCACAAGAACAGTCTTAGCGAAAGGCTTCTTGAGGGGAAACCTGTAACTCTGTGAGATGAATTCACAGATCACAAAGAAGTTTCTCAGAAAGCTTCTTTCTCTTTTTTATCGGTGGATATTTCCTTTGGGCCTATAGTCTTCAAAGGGATCCGAAATAACTGTTATAAAATTCCACAGAAATAAGGCTAGCAAACAGCTTCGCGAAATGAAGCTGTAACTCAGTGAGTGGAAGTCACACATCACAAAGCAGTTTCTCAGAAAGCTTCTTTCCAGTTATTAGCTGAGGATATTTTCTTTTTCACCACAACCCTCCACGGGCTTCGAAATATCAGTTGCCAAATTCCATAAGAACTGTATTACCGAAGGGCTTCTTGAGGGGAAAGCTGTAACTCTCTGGGATGAATTAACAGAACACAAATTAGTTTTTCAGAAAGCTTGTTTCCAGTTTTTATCTGAGGATATTTTCTTTTTCACCATAGCCCTCCATGGGCTTTGAAATATCAGTTGGCAAATTCCACAAGAACTGACTTCGCGTACGGCTTCTTGAGGGGATAGCTGTGATTTTGTGAAATGAATGAAGAGAACACAAAGCGGTTTCTCAGAAAGCTTCTTTCCAGTTTTTATCTGAGAATATTTTCTATTTCACCATAGCCCTCCATGGGCTTCCATATATCAGTTGGCAAATTCCACAAGATCAGTCTTAGCGAAAGGCTTCTTGAGGGGAAAGCTGTAACTCTGTGGGATGAATTCACAGATCACAAAGAAGTTTCTCAGAAAGGTTCTTTCTCATTTTCATCGGAGGATATTTCCTTTGGCCTTATAGTCTTCAAAGGGATCAGAAATAACAGTTCTCAGATTCCACAGAAATAAGGCTAGCAAGCAGTTCCACGAAATACAGCTGTAATTCAGTGAGTGGAAGTCACACATCACAAAGCAGTTTCTCAGAAAGCTTCTTTCCAGTTTTTATCTGAGGATTTTTTCTTTTTCACCATAGTCCTCTATGGGCTTCCAAATATCACTTTGCAAATTCCAGAAGAACAGTCTTAGCGAACAGCTTCTTGAGGGGAAAGCTGTAACTCTGTCAGATGAATTAATAGAACAGAAAGCAGTTCCTCAGAAAGCTTCTTTCCAGTTTTTATCTGAGGAGATTTTCTTTTTCACCATAGTCCTCTATGGTCTTCCAAATATCACTTTGCAAAATCCACAAGAAGAGCCTTAGCGAACGGCTTCTTGCGAGGATAGCTGTAACTCTGTGAGATGAATTAACAGAACACAAAGCAGTTTCTCAGAAAGTTTCTTTACAGTTTTTATCTGAGGATATTTTCTTTTTCTCCATAGCCCTCCATGGGCTTCCAAATATCAGTTGGCAAATTCCACAAGAAAAGTCTTAGCGAAAGGCTTCTTGAGTGGAAAGTTGTAACTCTGTTAGATGAATTCACAGATCACAAAGAAGTTTCTCAGAAAGCTTCTTTCTCATTTTTATTGGAGCATATTTAGTTTGGCCCTATAGTCTTCAAAGGGATCCGAAATAACAGTTTTCAGATTCCACAGAAATATGGTTAGCAAAGAGCTCCACGAAATACAGCTGTAACTCAGTGAGTGGAAGTCACACGTCACAAAGCAGTTTCTCAGAAAGCTTCTTTCCAGTGTTTATCTGAGGATATTTTCTTTTTCACCACAGTCCTGTAAGGGCTTCCAAATATCACTTTGCAAATTCCACAAGAACTGTCTTAGCGAATGGCTTCTTGAGTGGAAAGCTGTAACTCTTTGAGATGAATTAACAGAACACAAAGCAGTTTCTCACAAAGCTTCTTTCCAGTGTTTATCTGAGGATATTTTCTTTTTCACCGTAGCCCACCATGGGCTTTCAAATATCAGTTGGCAAATTCTGCAAGAACAGTCTTAGAGAAAGGCTTCTTGATGAGCTAACTGTAACTCTGTGCGATGACTTCACAGATCACAAGGGAGTTTCTCAAAACGTTTCTTTCTCATTTTTATCGGAGGATGTATGCTTTGGCCCTATAGTCCTCAAAGGGATCCGAAATAACAGTTCTCAGATTCCACAGAAATAAGGCTAGCTAACAGCTCCACGAAATGCTTCTGTAACTCAGTGAGTGTAAGTCACACATCACAAAGCAGTTTCTCAGAAACCTTCTTTCCAGTTTTTATCTGAGGATATTTTTTTTCCAACCATAGTCCTTTATAGGCTTCCTAATATCACTTAGCAAATTCCACAAGAAGAGTCTTAGCGAATGGCGTCTTGAGGGGAAAGCTGTAACTCTGTGAGATGAATTAATAGAACACCAAACAGTTTCCCAAAAAGCTTCTTTCCAGTGTTTAAATGAGGATATATTCCTTTTCTCCATAGCCCTCCAAGGGCTTCCAAATATCACTTGGGAAACTCCACAAGAACATTATTAGTGAAACGCTTCTTGAGGGCAAAGCTGTAACTCTGTGAGATGAATTCCCAGATCACAAAGAAGTTTCTCAGAAAGCTTCTTTCTCATTTTTATCGGATGATATTTCCTTTGGCCCTGTAGTCTTCAAAGGGATCCAAAATAACAGTTCTCAGATTCCACAGAAATAAGGCTAGCAAACAGCTCCAAGAAAAACAGTTGTAACTCTGTGAGTGGAAGTCACACATCACAAAGCAGTATCTCAAAAAGCTTCTTTCCAGTTTTTATCTGAGGATATTTTCTTTTTCACCATAGTCCTCTAAGGGCTTCGAAATATCACTTTGCAAATTCCACAAGAACTGTGTTAGCGAACCGCTTCTTGACTGGAAAGCTGTAACTCTTTGAGATACATTAATAGAATACAAAGCAGTTTCTCAGAAAGCTTCTTTCCTGTTTTTATCTGAGGATATATTCTTTTCAACCATAGTCCTTTAAGGGCTTCCTAATATCACTTAGCAAATTTCACAAGAAGAGTCTTAGTGAACGGCGTCTTGAAGGGAAAGCTGTAACTCTGTGAGATGAATTAACAGAACACAAAACAGTTTCTCAAAAAGCTTCTTTCCTGTGTTTATTTGAGCATATCTTCTTTTTCACCGTAGCCCTCCATGGGTTTCCAAGTATCAGTTGGCAAATTTCAAAAGAACTGTCTTATCGAACGGCTTCTTGAGAAGAAAGCTGTAAATCAGTGAAATGAATTTACAGAACCAAGAAAGATTCTCAGAAAGTTTCTTTCCTGATTTTATCAGAGGACATTTTCTTTTTCACCATATACCTACATGGGCTTCCAAATATCACGTGGCAAATTCCACAAGAACAGTCTTACCAAAAGGCTTCTTGAAGGGAAAGCTGTAACTCTGTGAGATGAATTAACAGAACACAAAGCAGTTTCTCAGAAAACTTTTTTCCAGTTTTTATCTGAGGATATTTTCTTTTTCTCCGTGGCCCTACATGGGCTTCCAAATATCAATTGGCAAATTCCACAAGAACAGCGTTAGCAGAACGCTTCTTGAGGGCAAAGCTGTAACTCTGTGAGATGAATTCACAGATCACAAAGAATTTTCTCAGAAAGCTTCTTTCTCGTTTTTTTTGGAGGATATTTCCTTTGGCCCTATAGTCTTCAAAGGGATCCGAAATAACAGTTCTCAGGTTCCACAGAAATAAGGCTAGCAAAGAGTTCCAGGAAATACAGCTGTTACTCAGTGACTGGAAGTCACACATCACAAAGCAGTTTATCAGAAAGCTTCTTTCAAGTTTTCATCGGTGGATATTTTCTTTTTTACCATAGTCCTCTATGGGCTTCCAAATATCACTTTCCAAAGTCCACAAGAACAGTCTTAGCAAACGGCTTCTTGAAGGGAAAGCTGTAACTCTGTGAGATGAATTAACAGAACACAAAGCAGTTTTCCAGAAAGCTTCTTTGCAGTTTTTATCTAAGGACATTTTCTTTTTCACCATAGCCCTCCATGGGCTGCCAAATATCACTTTGCAAATTCCAAAAGTACAGTCTTAGCGAACGGCCTCATAAGAGGAAAGCTGTAACTCTGTGAGATGAATTAACAGACACAAAGCAGTTTCTCAGAAAGCATTCTTCGAGTTTTATATTAGGACATTTTCTTTTTCACCGTAGCCCTCCATGGGCTTCCAAATATCGCTTTGTAAATTCCAGAAGAACAGTCTTAGCGAATGCCTTCCTGAGGGGAAAGCTGTAACTCTGTGAGATGAATTAAGAGAACACAAAGCAGTTTCTCAGAACGCTCCTTTCCAGTTTTTATCTGAGGATATTTTCTTTCTCGCCAGAGCCCTCCATGGGCTTCCAAATATCAGTTTTTCAAATTCCACAAGAACAATCATAGCGAAAGGCTTCTTCAGGGGAAAGTTGTAACTCTGTGAGGTGAATTCACAGATCAGAAACAAGTTTCTCAGAAAGCTTCTTTCTCATTTTTTCGGGAGGATATTTCCTTTGGCCCTATGGTCTTCAAAGGGATCCGAAATAACAGTTCTCAGATTCCACAGAAATAAGGCCAGCAAACAGCTCCATGAAATACAGCTGTAATTCAGTGAGTGGAAGTCACACATCACAAAGCAGTTTCTCAGAAAGCTTCTTTCCAGTTTTTATCTGAGGATATTTTCTTTTTCACCGTAGTCCTCCATGGGCTTCCAAATATCAGTTGGTAAATTCCACAAGAACAATCTTAGCGAAAGGCTTTTTCAGGGGAAAGCTGTTACTCTGTGAAATGAATTAACAGAACACAAAGCAGACTCTCAGACAGCTTCTTTCCAGTTTTTATCTGAGAATATTTTTTTTTTCACCAAAGCCCTCCATGGGTTCCAAATATCTGTTGGCAAATTCCTCAAGAACAGTCATAGCGAAAGGCTTCTTGAGGGAAAGCTGTATCTCTTTGAGATGAATTCACAGATCACAAAGGAGTTTCTCAAAAGCGTCTTTCTCATTTTTCTCGCAGGATATATCCTTTGGTCCTATAGTCTTCAAAGGGATCCGAAATAACAGTTCTCAGATTCCACAGAAAAAGGCTAGCAAACAGCTCCATGAAATGCACCTGTAACTCAGTGAGTGGAAGTCACACATCACAAAGCAGTTTCTCAGAAAACTTCTTTCCAGTTTTTATCTGACGATATTTTCTTTTTCACCATAGTCCCCTAAGGGCTTCCAAATATCACCTTGCAAATTCCACAAGAACAGTCTCAGCGAACGGCTTCTTGAGGGGAAATCTGTAACTCTGTGAGATGAATTAACACAACACAAAGCAGTTTCTCAGAACGCTTCCTTCCAGTTTTTAACTGAAGATATTTTCTTTTTCAACATAGCCCTCCATATGCGTCCAAATATCCGTTGGCACATTCTACAAGAACAGTCTTGGAGAAAAGCTTCTTGAGGGGAAAGCTGTAACTCCGTGTGATGAATTCACAGATCACAAAGAAGTTTCTCAGAAAGCTTCTTTCTCCTTTTTTCGGGAGGATATTTCCTTTGGCCCTATAGTCTTCAAAGGGATCCGAAATAACCGTTCTCAAATTCCACAGAAATAAGGCTAGCAAACAGTTCGATGAAATACAGCTGTAACTCAGTGAGTATAATTCACACATCACAAAGCAGTTTCTCAGAAAGCTTCTTTCCAGTTTTTAGCTGAGGATATTTTCTTTTCACCATAGTCCTCTATGGGCTTCCAAATATCACTTTGCAAATTCTACAAGAACAGTCTTAGCGAACGGCTTCTTGAGGGGAAAGCTGTAACTCTGTGAGTTAAATTCACAGATCACAAAGAAGTTTCTCAGAAGGCTTCTTTCCAGTTTTTCTCTGAGCATATTTTCTTTTTCACCATCGCCCTCCATGGGCTTCCAAATATCTGTTCGTAAATTCCACAAGAACAGTCTTAGCGAAAGGCTTCTTGAGGGGAAAGCTGTAACTCTGTGAGATGAATTCACAGATCACAAAGGAGTTTCTCAGAAAGCTTCTTTCTCATCTTTATTGGAGGATATTTCCTTTGGCCCTATAGTCTTCAAAGGGATCCGAAATATCAGTTCTCAGATTCCA
>NW_012108164.1:601603-607772 GCF_000951045.1 Mandrillus leucophaeus | reverse complement strand
CTTCTTTCCAGTGTTTATCTGAGGATATTTTCTTTTTCACCATGGTCCTCTATGTGCTTCCAAATATCACTTTGCATATTGCACAAGAAGACTCTTAGCCAAGGGCTTCTTGAAGGGAAAGCTGCAACTCTGTGAGATGAATTAACAGAACACAAAGCAGTTTCTCAGAAGGCTTCTTTCCAGTTTTTATCAGAGAATATTTTCTTTTTCACCATAACCCTCCATGGGCTTCCAAATATCAGTTGGCAAATTCCACAGGTACAGTCTTAGCAAAAGGCTTCTTGAGGGGAAAGCTGTAAATCAGTGAGATGAATTCACAGATCACAGAGAAGTTTCTATGAAAGATGCTTTCTCATTTTTATCGGAGGATATTTCCTTTGACCTTGTAAGTCTTCAATGGGATCCGAAATAACAGTTCTCTGATTCCACAGAAATAAGGATAGCAAACAGCTCCGTGATAAACAGCTGTAACTCAGTGAGTGGAAGTCACCCATCACAAAGCTGTTTCTCAGAAAACTTCTTTCCAGTTTTTATCTGAGGATATTTTCTTTTTCCCCATAATCCTCCATGGTCTTAAAATATAAGTTGGCAAATTCCACAAGAACAGTCTTAGCGAAAGTCTTCTTGAGGGGAAGGCTGTAACTCTGTGTGATGAATTAACAGAACCCAAAGTAGTTTCTCAGAAAGCTTCTTTCCTGTTTTTATCTGAGAATATTTTCTTTTGCAACATAGCCCTCCCTGGGCTTCCAAATATCAATTGGCAAATTCCACAAGAACAGTCTTAGCGAAAGGCTTCTTGAGGGGAAAGCTGTAACTCTGTGAGATAAATTCACAAATCACAAAGAAGTTTCCCAAAAAGCTTCTGTCTCATTTTTATCGCAGGATATTTCCTTTGGCCCTGTAGTCTTAAAGGGATTCGAAATAACAGTTCTCAGATTCCGCAGAAATAAAGCTAGCAAACAGATCCACGAAATACAGCTGTAACTCAGTGAGTGAAAGTCAGACATCACAAAGCAGTTTCTCAGAAAGCTTCTTTCCACTTTTTGGCTGAGTGTATTTTCTGTTTCACCATAGTCCTCTATGGGCTTCCAAATATCACTTTGCAGATTCCACAAGAACAGTCTTAGCGAACTCCTTCTTACGGGGAATCCTGAAACTCTGTGAGACGAATTCACAGATCACAAAAAAGTTTCTCAGAAAGCTTCTTTCTCATTTTTTCAGGAGCATATTTCCTTCGGCCCAACAGTCACCAAAAGGATCCAAAATAGCAGTTCTCATACTCCACAGAAATAAGGCTAGGAAACAGCTGCTAGAAATACAGCTGTAACTCAGTGAGTGGAAGTCACACATCACAAAGCAGTTTCTCAGAAACCTTCTTTCCAGTTTTTATCTGAGGATATTTTCTTTTTCACCATAGTTCTTTATGTGCTTCCAAATATCACTTTGCAAATTCCAGAAGAACATTCTTAACAAAAGTCTTTTAGAGGGGAAAGCTGTAACTCTTTGAGATGAATTAACAGAACACAGAGCAGTTTCTCAGGAAGCTTCTTTCCAGTTTTTAACTGAGGATATTTTCTTTTTAACTGTAGCCCTCCATAGGCTTTCAAATATCACCTTGCAATTTCCACATGAACAGTCTTAGCGAACGGCTTCTTGAGGGGAAAGCTGTAACTCTGTGAGATGAAAGAACAGAATGCAAAGCAGTTTCTCAGAAAGTATCTTTCCAGTTTTTTACTGAGGATATTTTCTTTTTCACCATGGCCCTCCATGGGATTCCGAATATCAGTTGGTAAATTCCACAAGAACAGCCTTAGCGAAAGGCTTCTTGAGGAGAAAGCTGTAACTCTGTGAGATGAATTAACAGAACACAAAGAAGTTCCTCAGAAAGCTTCTTTCTCATTTTTATCAGAAGGTATTTCCTTTGGCCCTATAGTCTTCAAAGGGATCCGAAATAACAGTTCTCAGATTCCACAGAAATAAGGCTAGCAAACAGCTCCATGAAATACAGCTGTAACTCAGTGAGTGGCAGTCACACATGACAAAGCAGTTTCTCAGAAAGCTTCTTTCCAGTTATTACCTGAGTATATTTTCCTTTTCGCTTAGCCCTCCATGGGCTTCCAAATATCACTTTGCAAATTCCACTAGAACAGTCTTAGCGAACGGCTTCTTGATGTGAAAGCTGTAACTCTGTGAGATGAATTAACAGAAACAAAGTAGTTTCTCAGATAGCTGCCTTCCAGTTTTTATCTGAAGACATTTTCTTTTTCACCATCGCCCTCCATCGACTTCCAAATATCACTTTGCATTTTCCACAAGAACAGTCTTAGCAAAAGGCTTCTTGAGGAGTAAGCTGCAACTCTGTGAGATGAATTCAGAGTTCACAAAGAAGTTTCTCAGACAGCTTCTTTCTCATTTTTTTCGGAGGATATTTCCTTTGGCCTGATAGCCATCAAAGGGTTCCGAAATAACAGTTATCAGATTCCACAGACACAACGCTAGGAAAAACCTCCACGAAATACATCTGTAACTCAGTGATTGGAAGTCACACATCACAAAGCAGTTTCTCAGAAAGCTTCTTTCCAGTTATTACCTGAGGATAATTTCTTTTTCACTATAGTCCTCCATGGGCTTTCAAATATCACTTTGCAAATTCCACAACAACAGTCTTAGCTAACGGCTTCTTGAAGTGAAAGCTGTGACTCTGTGAGATGAAATAACAGAACACAAAGCAGTTTCTCAGATAGATTTTTTCCAGTTTTTATCTGCAGACATTTTCTTTTTCACCATAGCACTCCATGGGCTTCTGAATATCAGTTGGCAAATTCCACAAGAACAGTCTTAGAGAAAGGCTTCTTGAGGGGACGCTGTAACTCTGTGAGATGAATTCACAGATCACAAAGAAGTTTCTCAGAAAGCTTCTTTCTCATTTTTATCGAAGGATATTTCATTTGGCACTACAGTCTTCAGAGGGATCCGAAATCACAGTTCTCAGATTCCACAGAAAAAAGGCTAGCAAAAAGCATCACGAAATACAGCTGTAAAACAGTGAGTGGAAGTCACACATCACAAAGCAGTTTCTCAGAAAGCTTCTTTTCAGTTTTTATCTGAGGATATTTTCTTTTTCATTATAGCCCTTCATAGGCTTCCAAATATCACTTTGCATATTCCACAAAAACAGTCTTAGCGAACGGCTTCTTGAGGCGTAAGCTGTTACTCTGTGAGATGAATTCACAGATCACCAAGAAGTTTCTCCGAAAGCTTCTTTCTCAATTTTATCAGAGGATATTTCCTTTGGCCCTATAATCTTCAAAGGGATCCGAAATAACAGTTCTCACATTCCACAGAAATAAGGCTAGGAAACAGCTCCACGAAATACATCTGTAACTCAGTGACTGGAATTTACACATCACAAAGCAGATTCTCAGAACAGTTCTTTCCTTCCTTCCAGTTTTTATCTGAGTATATTTTCTTTTTCACCATAGTTCATTATGAGCTTCCAAATATCACTTTGCAAATTCCACGAGAACAGTCTTAGCGAATGGTTTCTTGAGGGGAAAGCTGTAACTCTGAAATGAATTAACAGAACACAAAGCAGTTTCTCAGAAAGCTTCTTTCCACTTTTTATCTGAGAATATTTTCTTTTTCACCATAGCCCTCCATGGGCTTCCAAATATCATTCGGCAAATTCCACAACAACAGTCTTAGCGAAAGGCTTCTTGAGGGGAAAGCTGTAATTCTGTGAGATGACTTCACAGATAACAAAGATGTTTCTCCGAAAGGTTCTCTCTCATTTTTATCGCAGGATATTTCTTTTGGCAATATAGTCTTCAAAGGGATCCGAAATAACAGTTCTCAGATTCCACAGAAATAAGGCTTGCAAACAGCTCCACGAAATACAGCTGTAACTCAGTGAGTGGTTGTCACACATCACAAAGCAGTTTCTCTGAAAACTTCTTTCCAGTTTTTATCTGAGGATATTTTCTTTTTTACCATCGTCCTTTATGGGCTTCCAAATATCACTTTGCAAATTCCACAAGAACAGTCTTAGTGAAGGGCTTCTTGAGGGGAAAGCTGTAACTCGGAGAGATGAATTAACAAAACACAAAGCAGTTTCTGAGAAAGCTTCTTTCCAGTTTTTCTCTGAAGATATTTTCTTTTTCACCATCGCCCTCCATGCGCTTCCAAATATCAGTTGGCAAATTCCACAAGAACTGTCTTAGCGAAACACTTCTTGAGGGGAAAACTGTAACACTGTGAGATGAATTAACAGAACACGAAGCAGTTTCTCAGAAAGCTTCTTTCCAGTTTTTATCTGAGGATATTTTCTTTTTCAACATAGCCCTCCATGGGCTTCCAAATATCACACTGCAAGTTTCACAAGAACAGTCTTCAAAGGGATCCGAAATATCAGTTCTCAGATTCCATAGAAATAAGGCGAGCAAACAGCTCCATGAAATACTGCTGTAACTCCGTCAGTGGAAGTCACATATCACAAAGCATTTTCTCAGAAAGCTTCTTTCCAATTTTTATCTGAGAATTTTTTTTTTCATCATAGCCCTCTGTGGGCTTCCAAATATCACTTTGCTAATTCCACAAGAACAATCTTAGCGAACGGCTTCTTGAGGAGAAAGCTATAACTCTGTGAGCAGTATTAACAGAACACAATGCATTTTCTCAGAAAGTGTCTTTCCAGTTTTTATCAGAGGATATTTTTTTTTTCACAATAGAAATCCATGGGTTTCCAAATATCACTTTGAAAATTCCACAAGAACAGTCTTAGTGAAAGGCTTCTTGAGGGGAAAGCTGTAACTCTGTGAGATGAATTCAAAGAACACAAAGAAGTTTCTCAGAAAGCTTCTTTCTCTTTGTTATCGGAGGATATTTCCTTTGGTCCTGTAGTCTTCAAAGGGATCCGAAATATCACTTCTCAGATTCCACAGGAATAAGGCTAGCAAACAGATCCACGAAATACAGATGTAACTCTGTGAGTGGAAGTCGCACATCACAAAGCAGTTTCTCAGAAAGCTTCTTTCCAGTTTTTCTCTGCGGATATTTTCCTTTTCACCGTAGCCCTCTATGGGGTTAAAAATATCACTTTGCAAATTCCACAAGAACAGGCTTAGCGAACGGCGTCTTGAGGGAAAAGCTGTAACTCTTTTAGATGAATTAACAGAATACAAAGCAGTTTCTCAGAAAGCTTCTTTCAGGTTTTATATGAGGATATTTTCTTTTTCACCGTAGCCTTCCATGGGCTTCCAAATATCACTTTTCAAATTCCACAAGAATAGTCTTAGCGAATGGCTTCTTGAGGGGAAAACTGTAGCTCTCTGTAATGAATTAAGAGAACACAAAGCAGCTACTCAGAAAGCTTCTTTCCAGTTTTTACCTGAGGATATTATCTTTTTCACTATAGCCCTCCATGGGCTTCCAAATATCACTTTGCTAATTCCACAAGAACAGTCTTAGCGAAAGGCTTCTTGAAGGGAAAGCTGTAACTCTGTGAGATGAATTCACAGAACCGAAAGCAGTTTCTCAGAAAGCTTCTTTCTCATTGTTATAGGAGGATATTTCCTTTGGCCCCATAGTCTTCAAAGGGATCCGAATATCAGTTCTCAGATTCCACAGAAATAAGGCTTGCAAACAGCTCCATGAAATACAGTTGTAACTCAGTGAGTGGAAGTCTCGCATCACAAAGGAGTTTCTCAGAAATCTTTTTTCCAATTTTTTTTTAATTATTATTATCATACTTTAAGTTGTAGGATACCTGTGCATAACGTGCAGGTTTGTTACATATGTATACTTCTGCCATGTTACTGTGCTGCACCCATCAACTCTTCAGCACCCATCAACTCGTCATTTACATCAGTTACAACTCCCAATGCAATACGTTCCCCTCCCCCTTCCCCCCTCCCCATGATAGGCCTTGGTGTGTGGTGTTCCCCTTCCCAAGTCCAAGTGATCTCATTGTTCAGTTCCCACCTATGAGTGAGAACATGCGGTATTTGGTTTACTGTTCTTGTGATAGTTTGCTAAGAATTTTGGTTTTCAGCTGTATCCATGTCCCTACAAAGGACACAAACATATCCTTTTTTATGGCTGCATAGTATTCCATGGTGTATATGTGCCACATTTTCTTAATCCAGTCTGTCACTGATGGACATTTGGGTTG
>NW_012108164.1:596732-600901 GCF_000951045.1 Mandrillus leucophaeus | reverse complement strand
AATCCATCTTGAATTAATTTTCGTATAAGGAGTAAGGAAAGGATCCAGTTTCAGCTTTCTACTTATGGCTAGCCAATTTTCCCAGCACCATTTATTAAATAGGGAATCCTTTCCTCATTTCTTGTTTCTCTCAAGAAATGGCTTCTTGAGGGGAAGCTGTAACTCTGTGAGATGAATAAACAGAACACAAAGCAGTTTCTCAGGAAACTTCTTTCCAGTTTTTATCTGAGGATATTTCCTTTTTCACCATAGCCTTCTACGGGTGTCCAAATATCACTTTGCAAATTCCACAAGAACAGTCCAAGCGAACGGCTTCTTGAGGGGAAAGCTGTAACTCTGTGAGATGAATTAACAGAACACAAAGCAGTTTCTCAGAAAGCTTCTTTCCATTTTTTATCTGAGGATATTTTGTTTTTCACCATAGCCCGCCAGGGGCTTCCAAATATCACTTTGCAAATTCCAGAAGAACAGTATTAGCCACAGGCTTCTTGAGGGGAAAGGTGTAACTCCCTGCGATGAATTCACAGATCACAAAGCAGTTTCTCAGAAAGCTTCTTTCGCATTTTTATCGGAGGATACTTCCTATGGCCCTATAGTAGTCAAAGGGATCTGAAATATCAGTTCTCAGATTCCACAGAAATAAGGCTAGCAAACAGATCCACGAAATACAGCTGTAACTCTGTGAGTGGAAGTCACACATCACAAAGCAGTTTTTCATAAAGCTTCTTTCCAGTTTTTCTCTGAGGATATTTTCTTTTTCACCGTAGCCCTCAATGGACTTCCAAATATCACTTTGTAACTTCCACAAGAACAGTCTTAGCGAACGGCTACTTGAGGGGAAAGCTGTAACTCTGTGAGATGAATTAACAGAACACAAACCAGATTCTCAGAAAGCTTCTTTACCCTTTTTATGTGAGGATATTTTCTTTTTCACCAGAGTCCTCCTTGGGCTTCCAAATATCACTTCTCAAATAACACAGGAACAGCGTTAGCGAACGGCTTCTTGAGGGGAAAGCTGTAACTCTGTGAAATGAATTAAGAGTACACAAAGCTGTTTCTCTGAAAGCTTCCTTCCAGTGTTAATCTAAGGATATTTTCTTTTTCACTGTAGCCCTCAATGGGCTTCCAAATATCACTTTGGAAATTCCACAATAACAGTCTTTGTGAATGGCTTCTTGAGGGGAAAGCTGTAACTCTGTGAGATGAATTAACAGAACACAAAGCAGTTTCTCAGAAATCTTCTTTCTGGTTTTTATCAGAGGATATTTTCTTTTTCACTGTACCCCTCCATTGGCTTCCAAATATCACTTGAGAAATTCCACAAGAACAGTCTTAGCGAAAAGCTTCTTGAAGGGAAAGCTCTAACTCTGTGAGATGAATTCAAAGACCAGAAAGAAGTTTCTCAGAAACCTTCTTTCCAGTTTTTATCGGAGGATATTTGCTTTTTCACCATAGTCCTCCAAGGACTTTCAAATATTACTTTGTAAATTAAACAAGAACAGTCTTAGCGAATGGCTTCTTGAGGGGATACCTGTAGAGGATATTTTCTTTTTCACCATAGCCCTCCATGGGCTTCCAAATATCACTTTGCAAATTCCAGAACGGTCTCAGCGAAAGACTTCTTGAGAGGAAGGCTGTAACTCTGTGAGATGAATTCAAAAATCACAAAGAAGTTTCTCCGAAAGCTTCTTTCTCATTTTTATTGGAGGATATTTCCTTTGGCTATATAGTCTTCCAAGGAATACGAAATCAGTTCTCATTTTCCACAGAAATATGTCTCACAAACAGCGCCACAACATAAAGCTGTAACTCACTGAGTGGATGTCACACATCACAAAGCAGTTTCTCGGAAAGCTTCTTTCCAGTTTTTCTCTGAGGATATTTTCTTTTTCACCATAACCCTCTACAGGCTTCCAAATACCACTTTGCAAATTCCACAAGAACAGTCTTAGCGAACGGCTTCTTGAGGGGAAAGCTGTAACTCTGTGAGATGAATTAACAGAACACAAAGCTTTTTCTCAGAAAGCTTCTTTCCAGTTTTATCTGAGGATATTTTCTTTTCACCATAACCATTCATGGGCTTCGAAATATTACTTTTCAAATTCCACAAGAACAGTCGTAGCGAAAGACTTCTTAATTGGAAAGCTGTAACTCTATGAGGTGAATTCACAGATCACAAAGAACTTTCTCAGAAGGATTCCTTCGTATTTTTATCGCAGGATAATTCCTTTGGCCCTATAATCTTCAAAGGGATCAGAAATATCAGTTCTCATATTCCACAGAAATAAGACTAGCAAACGGCTCCACGAAATATGGCTGTAACTCATTGAGTGGAGGTCACACATCGCAAAGCACTTTCACAGAAATCTTCTTTCCAGTTTTTATCTGAGAATATTTTCTTTTTCACCATTGCCCTCCATGGGCTTAAAAATATCACTTTGCAAATTCCACAAGAACAGTTTTACTGAAAGGCTTCTTGAGAGGAAAGCTGAAACTCTGTGAGAGGAATTCACAGATCAAAAAGAAGTTTCCCAGAATGCTTATTTCTCATTTTAATCGGAGGATATTTCCTTTGGCCTACGGTCTTCAATGGGATCCGAAATCAGTTCTCATTTTCCTCAGAAATAAGGATAGCAAACTGCTCCACGAAATACAACTGAAACTCAGTGAGTGGAAGTCACACATCACAAAGCAGTTTCTCAGATAGCTTCTTTCTCATTATTATCGGAGATTATTTCCTTGGCCCTTATAGTTTTCAAAGGGATCCGAAATACCAGTTCTCAGATTCCACAGAAATAAGGCTAGCAAACAGCTCCACGAAATACAGCTGTAACGCAGTGAGTGGAAGTCACAAATCACAAAGTAGTTTCATAGGTTCAGTGAGATGAATTAACAGAACACCAATTAGTTTCTCAGAAAGTTTCTTTCCAGTTTTTATCTGGGGATATTTTCTTTTTCACCATAGCAATTCATGGGTTTCCAAATATCACTTTGCAAATTCCACAAGAACAGTCTTAGCGAACGGCTTCTTGAGGGGAAAACTGTAACTCTGTGAGATTAATTAACAGAACACAAAGCGGTTTCTCGGAAAGCTTCTTTCCAGTTTTTATCTGAGGATATTTTCTTTTTCACCATAGCCCTCCATGGGCTTCCAAATATCACTTTGCAAATTCCACAAGAACAGTCTTAGAGAAAGGCTGCTTGAGGCAAAAGCTGTAACTCTGTAAGATGAATTTACAGATAACAAAGAAGTTTCCCAGAAAGTTTCTTTCTCATTTTTATCAGAGGATATATCCTTGGGCCCTATAGCCTTCAATGGGATCCACAGTATCAGTTCTCATATTCCACAGAAACAAGACTAGCAAACAGTTCTATGAAATACAGCTGTAACCCAGTGAGTGGAAGTCACACATCACAAAGCACTTTCTCAGAAAGCTTCTTTCCAGTTTTTATCTGAACATATTTTCTTTTTCACTATAGCCCTCTAGGGGTTCCAAATATCACTTTGCAAATTCCACAAGAACAGTCTTAGGGAACGGCTTCTTGAGGGGAAAGCTATAACTCTGTCAAATGAATTAACAGAACACAAAGCAGTTTCTCAGAAAGCTTCTCTCCAGTTTTTATCTGAGCTTACTTTCTTTTTCAAAGTAGCCCTTCATGGGCTTCCAAATATCAGTTGGCAAATTCCACAGGAACAGTCTTAGCAAAAGGCTTCTTGAGGGGAAAGCTGTAAGTCTGTGAGATGAATTCACAGGTCACAAAGAACTTTCTCAGAAAGCTTCTTTCTCATTTTTATCGGAGGCTATTTCCTTTGGCCCTAGAGTCTTCAAAGGGATCCGAAATATCAGTTCTCATATTCCACAAAAATAAGGCTAGCAAACAGCTCCACGAAATGCAGCTGTAACTCAGTGAGTGGAAGTCACACATCACAAAGTCATTTTCTCAGAATGCTTCTCCCAGTTTTTATCTGAGGATATTTCTTTTTCACCATAGCCCGCTTTGGGCTTCCAAATATCTCTTTGCAAATTCCACAAGAACAGTCTTAGCAAACGGCTTCTTGAGGGGAAAGCTGGAACTCTGTGAGATGAATTCACAGATCACAAAGAACTTTCTCAGAAAGCTTCTTTCTCATTTTTATCAGAGGATATTTCCTTTGGTCCTATAGTCTT
>NW_012108164.1:593347-596459 GCF_000951045.1 Mandrillus leucophaeus | reverse complement strand
AATTCCACAAGAACAGTCTTAGCGACAGGCTTCTTGAGGAGAAAGCTGTAACTCTGTGAGATGATATCACAGATCACAAAGAAGTTTTTCATAAAGCTTCTCTATCATTTTTATAGGAGAATAATTCCTTTGGCCCTATAGACTGCCAAGGGATCCGAAATGTCGGTTCTCAGATTCCACAGAAATAAAACTATCAAACAACTTCACGAAATACAGGTGTATCTCAGTGAGTGGAAGTCACACATCAGAAAGTCATTTTCTCAGAATGCTTCTCCCAGTTTTTATCTGACGATATTTCTTTTTCACCATAGCCCGCTTTGGGCTTCCAAATAGCTCTTTGCAAATTCCACAAGAACAGTCTTAGCAAACGACTTCGTGAGCGGAAAGCTGTAACTCTGTGAGATGAATTCACAGATCACAAAGAACTTTCTCAGAAAACTTCTTTCTCATTTTTATCAGAGGATATTTCCTTTGGTCCTATAGTCTGCCAAGGGATCCGAACTGTCAGTAGTCTGATTCCACAGAAATAAGACTAGCAAACAGCTCCACAAAATACAGGTGTATCTCAGTGAGTGGAAATGACACATTACAAAGCACTTTCTCAGAAAACTTCTTTCCAGTTTTTATATGAGGATATTTTCTTTTTCACCATAGCCCTCCTTGGGGTTCCAAATATCACTTTGCTAATTCCACAAGACCTGTCTTAACGAATCGCTTCTTGAGGGGAAAGCTGTAACTCTGTGAGATGATTTCACTGAACACAAAGAAGTTTCTCAGAAAGCTTCTTTCCAGTTTTAATCTGAGGATATTTTCTATTTCACCATAGCCCTCCATGGGCTTCCAAATATCACTTTGCAAATTCCACAAGAACAGTCTTAGCGAAAGGCTGCTTGAGGAGAAAGCTGTAACTCTGTGAGATGATATCACAGATAACAAAGGAGTTTCTCGGAAAGCATCTTTCTCATTTTTATCGGAGGATATTTACTTTGGCCCAATAGTCTTCAAAGGTATCCGAAATATCAGTTCTCAGATTCCACAAAAATTAGGCTCGCAAACAGCTTCACGAAATATTGTTGCAACTCAGTGAGTGGAAGTCACACATCACAAAGCAGTTTCTCAGGAATCTTCTTTCCAGTTTTTATCTGAGGATATTTTCTTTTTCAACATAGACCTCTACGGGCTCCCAAATATCAATGTGCAAATTCCACAAGAACAGTCTTAGCCAACGGCTTTTTGAGGGGAAAGCTGTAACTCTGTGAGATGAATTAGGAGAACACAACACAGTTTCTCAGAAAGCTTCTTTCCTGTTTTTATCTGAGGATATTCTCTTTTTCAACATAGCCATCCATGGGCTTCCAAATATCACTTTGCAAATTCCACAAGGACAGTCATAGGCAAGGGCTTCTTGAGGGGAAAGCTGTAACTCTGTGAGATGAATTCACAGATCACAAAGAAGTTTCTCAGAATGCCTCTTTCTTATATTTATCGGAGGATATTTCTTTGGCCCTATAGTCTTCAAAGGGATCTGAAATATTAGTTCTCAGATTCCACAGAAATAAGGCTAGAAAAGAGCTCCACGAAATACAGCTGTAACTCAGTGAGTGGAAGTCACACACCACAAAGCAGTTTCTCAGGAAGCTTCCTACCAGTTTTTATCTGGGGATATTTTCCTTTTTACCATACCCTCCTTGGCCTTCTGAATATCAGTTTGCAAATTCCACAATAACAGTCTTAACGAACGGCTTCTTGAGAGGAAAGCTGTAACTCTGTGAGATGAATTAACAGAACACAAAGCAGTTTCTCAGAAAGCTTCTTTACAGTTTTTCTCTGAGGATATTTTCTTTTTCACCATCGCCCTCCATGGTCTTCCAAATATCACTTTGCGAATTCCACAAGAACAGTCATAGCGAACGGATTCTTGAGGGGAAAGCTGTAACTCTGTGAGTTGAATTCACAGATCACAAAGAAGTTCTCAGAAAGCTTGTTTCTCATTTGTATCAGAGGATATTTCCTTGGCCCTATAGTCTTCAAAGGGATCCGAAATATCAGTACTCAGATTCCACAGAAATAAGGCTAGCAAACAGCTCCACGAAATACAGCTGTAACTAAGTGAGTGGAAGTCACACATCAGAAAGCATTTTCTGAGGAAGCTTCTTTCCTGTTTTTATCTGAGGATATTTTCTTTTTCACCATAGCCCTCCATGGGCTTCCAAATATCAGTCGGCAAATCCCTCAAGAAAAGTTTTAGCGAAAGGCTTCGTGAAGGGAAAGCTGTAACTCTGTGAGATGATTTCAGAGAACAGAAAGAAGTTTCTCTGAAAGTAACTTTCTCATTTTTATCGGAGGATATTTCCTTTGGCCCAATAGTCTTCAAACAGATGCGAAATATGAGTTCTCAGATTCCACGGAAATAAGGTTAGCAAACAGCTCCTCGAAATACAGCTGTAATTCAGTGAATGGAAGTCACACATCACAAAGCAGTTTCTCAGAAACCTACTTTCTAGTTTTTATCTGATCATATTTTCTTTTTCACCATAGCCCTGCATGGGCTTCCAAATATCACTTTGCAAATTCCACAAGAACAGTCTTAGCGAAAGGCTTCTTGAGGGGAAAGCTGTAACTCTTTGAGGTGATATCACAGATCACAAAGAAGTTTCTCAGAAAGTAACTTTCTCATTTTTATCGGAGGATATTTCCTTTGGCCCAATAGTCTTCAAACGGATCCGAAATATCAGTTCTCAGATTCCACGGAAATAAGGTTAGCAAACAGCTCCTTGAAATACAGCTGTAATTCAGTGAATGGAAATCACACATCACAAAGCAGTTTCTCAGAAACCTCCTTTCCAGTTTTTATCTGAGGATATTTTCTTTTTCACGATAGCCCTTCATGGGTTTCCAAATATCACTTTGCAAATTCCACAAGAACAGTCTCAGCGAAAGGCTTCTTGAGGGGAAAGCTGTAACACTGTGAGATGATATCACAGATCACAAAGAAGTTTCTCAGAAAGCATCTTTCTCCTTTTTATCGGAGGATATTTCCTTTGGCCCAATAGTCTTCAAAGGTATCCGAAATATCAGTTCTCAGATTCCAAAGAAATAAGGGTAGCAAACA
>NW_012108164.1:575613-592542 GCF_000951045.1 Mandrillus leucophaeus | reverse complement strand
CCAAATATCACTTTGCAAATTCCACAAGGACAGTCATAGGCAAGGGCTTCTTGAGGGGAAAGCTGTAACTCTGTGAGATGAATTCACAGATCACAAAGAAGTTTCTCAGAATGCCTCTTTCTTATATTTATCGGAGGATATTTCTTTGGCCCTATAGTCTTCAAAGGGATCTGAAATATTAGTTCTCAGATTCCACAGAAATAAGGCTAGAAAAGAGCTCCACGAAATACAGCTGTAACTCAGTGAGTGGAAGTCACACACCACAAAGCAGTTTCTCAGGAAGCTTCCTACCAGTTTTTATCTGGGGATATTTTCCTTTTTACCATACCCTCCTTGGCCTTCTGAATATCAGTTTGCAAATTCCACAATAACAGTCTTAACGAACGGCTTCTTGAGAGGAAAGCTGTAACTCTGTGAGATGAATTAACAGAACACAAAGCAGTTTCTCAGAAAGCTTCTTTACAGTTTTTCTCTGAGGATATTTTCTTTTTCACCATCGCCCTCCATGGTCTTCCAAATATCACTTTGCGAATTCCACAAGAACAGTCATAGCGAACGGATTCTTGAGGGGAAAGCTGTAACTCTGTGAGTTGAATTCACAGATCACAAAGAAGTTCTCAGAAAGCTTGTTTCTCATTTGTATCAGAGGATATTTCCTTGGCCCTATAGTCTTCAAAGGGATCCGAAATATCAGTACTCAGATTCCACAGAAATAAGGCTAGCAAACAGCTCCACGAAATACAGCTGTAACTAAGTGAGTGGAAGTCACACATCAGAAAGCATTTTCTGAGGAAGCTTCTTTCCTGTTTTTATCTGAGGATATTTTCTTTTTCACCATAGCCCTCCATGGGCTTCCAAATATCAGTCGGCAAATCCCTCAAGAAAAGTTTTAGCGAAAGGCTTCGTGAAGGGAAAGCTGTAACTCTGTGAGATGATTTCAGAGAACAGAAAGAAGTTTCTCTGAAAGTAACTTTCTCATTTTTATCGGAGGATATTTCCTTTGGCCCAATAGTCTTCAAACAGATGCGAAATATGAGTTCTCAGATTCCACGGAAATAAGGTTAGCAAACAGCTCCTCGAAATACAGCTGTAATTCAGTGAATGGAAGTCACACATCACAAAGCAGTTTCTCAGAAACCTACTTTCTAGTTTTTATCTGATCATATTTTCTTTTTCACCATAGCCCTGCATGGGCTTCCAAATATCACTTTGCAAATTCCACAAGAACAGTCTTAGCGAAAGGCTTCTTGAGGGGAAAGCTGTAACTCTTTGAGGTGATATCACAGATCACAAAGAAGTTTCTCAGAAAGTAACTTTCTCATTTTTATCGGAGGATATTTCCTTTGGCCCAATAGTCTTCAAACGGATCCGAAATATCAGTTCTCAGATTCCACGGAAATAAGGTTAGCAAACAGCTCCTTGAAATACAGCTGTAATTCAGTGAATGGAAATCACACATCACAAAGCAGTTTCTCAGAAACCTCCTTTCCAGTTTTTATCTGAGGATATTTTCTTTTTCACGATAGCCCTTCATGGGTTTCCAAATATCACTTTGCAAATTCCACAAGAACAGTCTCAGCGAAAGGCTTCTTGAGGGGAAAGCTGTAACACTGTGAGATGATATCACAGATCACAAAGAAGTTTCTCAGAAAGCATCTTTCTCCTTTTTATCGGAGGATATTTCCTTTGGCCCAATAGTCTTCAAAGGTATCCGAAATATCAGTTCTCAGATTCCAAAGAAATAAGGGTAGCAAACAGTTCCACGAAATACTGCTGTATCTCAGTGAGTGGAAGTCACACAACACAAAGCAGTTTCTCAGGAAGCTTCTTTCCAGTTTTTCTCTGAGGATATTTTCTTTTTCACCGTAGACCTCTATGGGTTTCCAAATATCAATTTGCAAATTCCACAAGAACAGTCTTAGCCTTCGGCTTCTTGTCGGGAAAGCTGTAACTCTGTAAGATGAATTAGGAGAACACAAAGCAGTTTCTCAGAAAGCTTCTTTCCGGTTTTTATCTGAGGATATTTTCTTTTTCACCATAGCCCGCCATGGGCTTCCCAATATCACTTTGCAAATTCCACAAGAACACTCTTAGCGAAAGGCTTCTTGAGGGGAAAGCTGTAACTCTGTGAGACGAATTAACAGAACACAAAGCAGTTTCTCAGAAAGCTTCTTTCTAGTTTTATCTGAGGATATTTTCTTTTTCACTGTAGCCCTCCTGGGCTTCCAAATATCACTTTGCGATTCCCACAGTAACAGTCTTAGCGAAAGGCTTATTGAAGTAATCCTAGCAAACAGCTCCAGGAAATACAGCAGTAACTCAGTGATTGGAAGTCACACATCACAAAGCAGTTTCACAGAAAGCTTCTTTCCACTTTTTATCTGGGGATATTTTCTTTTTCACCATACCCTTCTATGGGCTTCCAAATATCAGTTTTGCAAATTCCGCAAGAACAGTCTTAGAAAACGGCTTCTTGACGGGAAAACTCTAACTCTGTGAGGTGATTTAACAGAACACAAAGCAGTTTCTCAGAAAGCTTCTTTCCATTTTTTATCTAAGGATATTTATTTTTTCACCAGAGCCCTCTGTTGGCTTCCAAATATCAAATATCACTTTGCAAATTCCACAAGAACAGCCTTACTGAACGGCCCCTTGAGGGGAAAGCTGTAACTCTGTGAGAAATATTAACAGAACATGAAGTAGTTTCTCAGAAAGCTTCTTTCCAGTTTTTATCAGAGGATATTTTCTTTTTCACTATAGCCCTCCATGGGCTTTCAAATATCACTTTGAAATTTCCACAAGAACAGTCTTTGCGAAAGGCTTCTTGAAGGCAAAGTTGAAATTCTGTGAAATGAATTCACAGAGCACAAAGAAGTTTCTCAGAAAGCTTCTTTCTCATTTTTATCGGAGGATATTTCCTTTGGCCCTGTAGTCTTCAAAGGGATCCGAAATATCAGTTCTCAAATTCCACAGAAATAAGGCTAGCAAACAGCTCCACGAAATACAGCTGAAACACAGTGAGTGGAAGTCACAAATCAGAAAGCCGTTTCTCAGAAAGCTTCTTTGCAGTTTTTATCTCATGATACTTTCCTTTTCACTATAGCCCTCCAAGGGCTTCCAAATATCACTTTGCAAATTCCACCAGAACAGTCTTAGGGAAAGGCTTCTTGAGGGGAAAGGTGTACCTCTGTGAGATGAATTAACGGAACACAAAGCTTTTTCTCAGAAAGCTTCATTCCAGTTTTTCTCTGAGGATATTTTCTTTATCACCATAGCCCTCCAAGGGCTTTCAAATATCACTTTGAAAATTCTACAAGAACAGAATTAGCGAAAGGCTTCTTGATTGGAAAGCTGTAACTCTGTGAGATGAATTCACAGATCACAAAGAACTTTCTCAGAAACCTTCTTTCTCATTTTTATCAGAGGATATTTCCTTTGGTCCTATAGTCTTCAAAGGGATCGGAAATATCAGTTCTCAGATTCCACAGATATAAGGCTGGCTAACTGCTCCACGAAATACAGCTGTAACTCTGTGAGTGGAAGTCACACATCACAAAGCACTTTCTCAGAAAGCTTCTTTTCAGGTTTTATCTGAAGATATTTTCTTTTTCACCATAGCCCTCTATGGGCTTCCAAATATCACTTTGCAAATTCCACAAGAACAGTCTTAGCTAATGGCTTCTTGAGAGGAAAGCAGTAACACTGTGAGATGAATTAACAGAACACAAAGCAGTTTCTCAGAAAGCTTCTTTCCAGTTTTTATCTGAGAATATTTTCTTTTTCACCGTAGTCCTTCATGGGCTTCCAAATATCACTTTGCAAATTCCACAAGAACAGTCTTACTGAAAGGCTTCTTGAATGGAAAGCTGTAACTCTATGAGATGAATACACAGTTCACAAAGAGGTTTCTCAGAAAACTTGTTTCTCATTTTTATCGGAGGGTAATTTCTTTGGCTGTACAGTCTTCAAAAGGATGCGAAATATCAGTTCTCAGATTCCAAAAAAATAAGGCTAGCAATCAACTCCACGAAATACAGCTGTAACTCAGTGAGTGCAAGTCAAACATCACAAACTCACTTTCTCAGAAAGCTTCCTTCCAGTTTTTATCTGAGGATATTCTTTTTTCACAGTAGCCCTCTATGGGCTTCCAAATATCTCTTGGCAAATTCCACAAGAAGAGTCTTAGTGAACGGCTTCTTGAGGGGAAAGCTCTAACTCTGTGAGATGAATTAAGAGAACACAAAGCAGTTTCTCAGAAAGCTTCTTTCCAGTATTCGTCTGAGGATACTTTCTTTTTCACCACAGCCCTCCATGGGCTTCCAAATATCACTTTGCAAATTCCTCAAGAACAGTTTTCGCGAAAGGCTTCTTGAGAGGAGAGTTGAAACTCTGTGAGATGAATTCACAGATCAAAAAGAAGTTTCTCAGAATGCTTATTACTCATTTTCATCGGAGAATATTTCCTTTGGCCCTACGGTCTTCAATGGGATCCGCAATATCAGTTCCCAGATTCCACAGATATACGGCTAGCAAACAGCTCCACGAAATACAACTGAAACTCAGTGAGTGGAAGTCACACATCACAAAGCAGTTTCTCAGAAAGCTTCTTTCTCATTTTTATCAGAGATTATTTCCTTTGCCCATATAGTCTTCAAAGGGAACCGAAATACCAGTTATCAGATTCCACAGAAATAAGGCTAGCAAACAGCTCCACGAAATACAGCTGTAACTCAGTGAGTTGAAGTCACACATCACCAAGCAGTTTCTCAGAAACCTTCTTTCCAGTTCTTATCTAAGGGTATTTTCTTTTTCACTGTAACCCTCCATGGACTTCCAAATATCACTTTGCAAATTCCAAAAGAACAGTCTTAGCGAAAGGATTCTGGAGGGGAAAGCTGTAACTCTGTGAGATGAATTCACAGATCACAAAGAAGTTTCTCAGAAAGCTTCTTTCTCATTTTTATCGGAGGATATTTCCTTTGGCCCTAGAGTCTTCCAGGGCATACGAAATCAGTTCTCATTTTCCACAGAAATAAGGCTCACAAACAGCACCACGAAATAAGCTGTAACTCAGTGAGTGGATGTCACACATCACAAAGCAGTTTCTCAGAAAGCTTCTTTCCAGTTTTTATCTAAGGATATTATTTTTTCACCAGAGCTCTCTGTGGGCTTCCAAATATCACTTTGCAACTTCCACAAGAACAGTCTTAGCGAAAGGTTTCTTGAGGGGAAAACTGTAACCCTGTGAGAAATATTAACAGAACACAAAGCAGTTTCTCAGAAAGCTTCTTTCCAGTTTTTATCAGAGGATATTTTCTTTTTCACCGTAGCCCTCCATGGGCTTTCAAATATCACTTTGAAATTTCCACAAGAAGAGTCTTTGCGAAAGGATTCTTGAAGGCAAAGTTGTAACTCTGTGAAATGAATTCACAGAGCACAAAGAAGTTTCTCAGAAAGCTTCTTTCTCATTTTTATCGTAGGATATTTACTTTGGCAATGTAGTTTTCAAAGGGATCCGAAATATCAGTTCTCATATTCCACAGAAAAAAGGCGAGCCAACAGCTACACGAAATACAGCTATAACGCAGTGAGAGGAAGTCACAAATCAGAAAGCCGTTAATCAGAAAGCTTCTTTCCAGTTTTTATCTCATGATATTTTCTTTTTCACTATAGCCCTCCAAGGGCTTCCAAATATCACTTTGCAAATTCCACAAGAACAGTCTTAGGGGAAGGCTTCTTGAGGGGAAAGGTGTAACTCTGTGTGATGAATTCACAGAACACAAAACAGTTTCCCAGAAAGCTTCTTTCTCATTTTTAGTGGAAGATAATTACTTTGGCCTTATAGTATGAAAAGGGATCAGAAATATCAGTTCTCAGATTCCAGAGAAATAGAGCTAGTAAACAGGTTCATGAGATACAGTTTTCATCTGAGAATATTTTCTTTTTCACAGTAACCCTCCATGGGCTTCCAAATATCACTTTGCAAATTCCACAAGAACAGACTTAGCGAAAGACTTCCTGAGGGGAATGCTGTAACTCTGTGAGATGAATTCTCAGATCACAAAGAAGTTTCTCAGAAACCTTCTTTCTCTTTTTTATCAGAGGATATTTCCTTGGCCCTATAGTCTTCAAAGGATTCGGAAATATTAGTTCTCAGATACCACAGAAATAGGGCTAGCAAAGAGCTCCATGAAATACAGCTGTAACTCAGTGATTTGAAGTCACTCGTCACAAAGCAGATTCTCAGAAAGCTTCTTTCCAGTTTTTTATCTGAGAATGTTTTCTTTTTCACCATAGCCCTCCATGGGCTTCCAAATATCACTTTGCAAATTCCACAAGAACAGTCTTAGCGAAAGTCTTCCTGAGGGGAAAGCTGTAACTCTGTGAGTTGAATTCACAGATCACAAAGAAGTTTCCCAGAAAGCTTCTTTCTCATTTCTATCAGAGAATATTTCCTTGGCCCTATAGTCTTCAAAGGGTTCCAAAATATCTGTTCTCATATTCCACAGATATAGGGACAGCAAACAACTCCATGAAATAGAGCTGTAACTCAGTGAGTTGAAGTCACACATCGCAAAGAAGTTTCACAGAAAATTTCTTTCCAGTTCAAATCTGAGGATATTTTCTTTTTCACCATAGCTGTCAATGGCCTTCCAAATATCACTTTGGAAATTCCATAAGAACAGTCTTAGCGAATGGCTTCTAGGGGGGAAGCTGTAACTGTGTGAACTGAATTCCCAGATCACAACTCAGTTTCTCAGAAAGCTTCTTTCCAGTTTTTATCTGAGGATATTTTCTTTTTCACCGTAGCCCTCCATGGGCTTCCAAATATCACTTAGGAAGTTCCAGAAGAACAATCTTTGAGAACAGCTTCTAGAGGGGTAAGCTGTAACTCTGTGAGATGAATTCACAGATCACAAAGAAGTTACTCAGAAAGCTTCCTTTTCATTTTTATCGGAGAGTATTTCCTTTGGCCCTATCGTCTTCCAAGGGATCCTAGATATCAGTTCTCAGATTCCACAGAAATGTGGCCAGCAAACAGCTCCAGGAAATACAGCTGTAACTCAGTGAGTGGAAGTCACACATCACAAAGCACTTTCTCAGAAAGCTTCTTTCTAGTTTTTATCTGAGAATATTTTCTTTTTCAACATAGCCCTCTATGTGCTTCCAAATATCACTTTGCAAATTCCACAAGAACAGTCTTAGCGAACTGCTTCTTCAGGGGAAAGCTGTAACTATGTGAGATGAATTAACAGAACACAAAGCAGTTTCTCATAAAGCTTCTTTCCTGTTTTTATCTGAGTATATTTTCTTTTTCACTGTAGCCCTCCATTGGCTTTTTTCTTCTTCTTTTTTCTTTTGGTTTCTCTTCTCACTTCATTTCATTCATTTGATTCTCATTCGCTGATACTCTTTCTTCCAGTTGATCTAGTCGGTTACTGACGCTTGTGCATTTGTCACATATTTCTCATATCATGGTTTTCATCTCTTTCATTTCGTTTATGACCTTCTCTGCATTAATTACTCTATCTATCAATTCTTCCACTCTTTTTTCAAGCTTTTTAGTTTCTTTTCACAGGGTACGTAATTCCTCCTTTAGCTCTGAGAAGTTTGATGGACTGAAGCCTTCTTCTCTCATCTCGTCAAAGTCATTCTCTGTCCAGCTTTGATCCTTTGCTGGCGATGAGCTGCGCTCCTTTGCAGTGGGAGGTGCACTCTTATTTTTTGAATTTCCAGCTTTTCTGCCCTGCTTTTTCCCCATCTTTGTGGTTTTATCTGCCTCTGCTTTTTGATGATGGTGACGTGTTGATGGGGTTTTGGTGTAGGTGTCCTTCCTGTTTGAAAGTTTTCCTTCTAACAGTCAGGACCCTCATCTGTAGGTCTGTTGGGGATTGCTTGAGGTCCACTCCAGACCCTGTTTGCCTGGGTATCAGCAGTAGAGGCTGCAGAAGATAGAATATTGCTGAACGGCAAGTGTACCTGTCTGATTCTTACTTTGGAAGCTTCCTCTCAGGCGTGTTCTCCACCCTATGAGGTGTGGGGTGACAGACTGCCCCAGTGGGGGATGTCTCCCAGTTAGGCTACTCAGGAGTCATGTACCCACTTGAGCAGGCAGCATGCCCCTTCTCAGTTCTCAACCTCCGTGTTGGGAGATCCACTGCTCTCTTCAAAGCTGTCAGATGGAGTCGTTTGCGTCTACAGAGGTTTATGCTGCATTTTTGTTGTTGTTGTTGTTGTTTAGCTGTTCCCTGTCCCCAGAGGTGGTGTCTACAGAGACAGGCAGGTTTCCTTGAGCTGCTGTGAGCTCCACCCAGTTCGAGCTTCCCAGCGGCATTGTTTACCTACTTAAACCTCAGCAGTGGCGGGCGCCCCTGCCCCAGCCTCACTGCTGCCTTGCGGTTAGATTGCAGACTGCTGTGCTAGCAATGAGGGAGGCTCCGTGGGCATGAGACCCTCCCAGCCAGGTGAGAGATATAATCTCCTGGTGTGCCCGTTTGCTTAAAGTGCAATATTGGGGTGGGAGTTACCCAATTCTCCAGGTGTTGTGTGATTCAGTTCCCCCGGCTAGGAAAAGGGATTCCCTTCCCCCTTGCGCTTCCCAGGTGAGTCGATGCCTCGCCTTGCTTCAGTTTTCGCTGGTCAGGCTGCAGCAGCTGACCAGCACAGACTGTCCGGTACTCGCTAGTGAGATGAACCCAGTAACTCAGTTGAAAATGCAGAAATCACCGGTCTTCTGTGTCGCTCGCGCTGGGAGTTGGACCTGGAGCTGTTCCTATTTGGCCATCTTGCTCCGCCCTGATATTTCCTTTTTCACTGTAGCCGTCAAAGCACTTCCAAATATCATTTAGCAGATTCCACGAGAAGAGTGTTAGCAAACAGCTACATGAACAGGAAGGTGGAACTCTGTGAGATGAATGCACAGGTCACATAGAAGATTCTAAGAACGTTTCCTTTCAGTTTTTATCTAAAGATATTTCCCTTTTCACTGTACCGTCAATGTGCTCCCCAACATCACTTTTCATATTCCATGATAAGAGTGTTAGCAAACAGCTACATGAATAGAAAGGAAGAACTCTGTGAGATGAACTCAGAGATCAGAAAGACATTTCTCCGAAATCTTCTTTCTCATTTTTATTTGGGGATTTTTCCTTTGGCTGCGTACTCCTCCAAGTGATCTGAAATATCCGTTCTCATATTCAACAAAAAATGGGCCAGCAAACAGCTCCAAGGAATACAGCTGTTACTCAGTGTGTTGATTTCACACATCAAAAAGCAGTTTCTCAGAAAGCTTCCTTCTACTTTTCATGTGAAGATATTTTCTTTGCCACCGTCAGCTTCATTGGGCAAAGAAATATCCCACTGCAGATTTCAAGAAAACTGTGTTAGCCAACTGATCAACGAAAACAAAGGTGTAACTCTGTGAGTTGCATTCACACGTCACAATGCAGTTTCTCAGAACGCTTCTTTTCAGCTTTCATCTGAAGATATTTCCTTTTTCACTTTAGCCGTCAATGATCTCCCAAATATCACTTAGCAGATTCTACGAGAAGAGTGTTAGCAAACAGCTACATGAACAGAAAGGTGGAATTCAGTGAGATGAATGCACAGGTCACATAGAAGTTTCCCAGAACATTTACTTTCAGTTTTCATCTGAAGATATTTCCTTTTTCACTGTAGCCCACAATGAACTCCCAAATATCACTTTGCAGATTGCAGAAGAGTGTCAGCAAACGGCTACATGAACAGAAATGTGGAACTCTGTGAAGTGAACTCAGAAATCAGAAAGATATTTCTCAGAAATCTTTTTTCTCATTTTTATCTGGGGATATTTCCCTTGGCTGTATAATCCTATAAGCGATCAGAAATATCGGTTTTCAGATTCAACAATAACTGGACTGCCAAACAGCTCCATGAAATACAGCTGTAACTCAGTGAGTTGAATTCAAACATCACAAAGCAGTTTCTCAGAATGCTTCCTTCTACTTTTTATCTGAAGATATTTCATTTGTCACCCTAAATTTCATTGGGCAAAGAAATATCCCACTGCAGATTTCAAGAAAACTATGTTAGCAAACTGATCAATGAACAGAAAAGTGTAACTCTGGGAGTTGCATTCACACGTCAAAATGCAGTTTCTCAGAACGCTTCTTTTCTGTTTTTTTCTGAAGATATTTCCTTTTTCACTGAGCCGTCAAAGCACTCCCAAATATCGCTTCGCAGATTCCACGAGAAGTGTGTTAGCAAACAGCTACATGAACAGAAAGGTGAAACTCTGTTAGATGAATGCACAGGTCACATAGAAGTTTCCCAGAATGCTTCCTTTCAGTTTTTATCTGAAGATATTTCCTTTTTCACTGTAGCCCTCAAAGTGCTCCCATAAACAGCTACATGAACACAAAGGTGGAACTTTGTGAGATGAACTCAGAGATCAGAAAGACATTTCGCAGAAATCTTCTTTCTCGTTTTTATCCGAGGCTATTTCCTTTGGTGTATACTCCTTCAAGTGATCCGAAATATCGGTTCTCAGATTCCACAAAAACTGGAGTAGCAAACAACTCCACAAAATACAGCTGCAACTCAGTGAGTTGAATTCACACATCACAAAGCAGTTTTTCAGAAAGCTTCTTTCTACTTTTCATCTGAAGGTATTTCCTTTGTCACCGTAAGCTTCACTGGACAAAGAAATATGCCACAGCAGATTTCAAGAAAACTGTGTTCGCAAGCTGATCAAGAACCGAAAAGTGTAACTCTGTGAGTTGCTCTCACACGTCACAATGCAGCTTCACAGACTGCTTCTTTTCAGTTTTTATCCAAAGATATTTCCTTTTTCACTGTTATCATCAATGCGCTCCCAAATATCACTTAGCAGATTCACCGAGAAGAGTGTTAACAAACAGCTACACGAACAGAAAGGTGGAATTCTGTGAAATGAATGCACAGGTCACATAGAAGTTTCTCAGAACGTTTCCTTTCAGTTTTTATCTGAAAGGTATTTCCTTTTTCACTGTAGCCCTCAATGCACTCTCAAATATCACTTAGCAGATTCCACGAGAAGACTGTTAGCAAAAAGTTACATGAACCGAAAGGTGGAACTCTTTGAGATGAATGTACAGTCACACAGAAGTTTCTCAGAACACTTCCTTTCAGTTTTTATCTGATGATATTTCCTTTTTCACTGTGCTCGTCAATGCACTCCGAAATATGAATTAGCATATTCCACGAGAAGAGTGTAAGCAAACAGCTACATGAACAGAAAGGTGGAATTCTGTGAAAAGAATACACAGGTCACATAGAAGTTTCTCAGAACGTTTCCTTTCAGTTTTTATTTGAAATATATTTCCATTTTCACTGTAGCCCTCAATGCGCTCCCCAATATCTCTTTCCAGATATCACGAGAACAGTGTTAGCAAACAGATACATGAACAGAAAGGTTTAACTCTCTGAGATGAACTCAGAGATCAGAAAAACATTTCTCAGAAATCTTCTTTCTCGTTTTTATGTGGGGATATTTCCTTTCACTGTATACTCCTCCAAGCGATCCGAAATATTGGTCTCATGTTCAACAAAAACTGGACTAGCAAACACCTAGATGAAATACAGCTGTAACTCATTGAGCTGAATTCACACATTACAAAGCAGTTTCTCAGAAAGCTTCTTTCTACTTTTTATCTGAAGATATTTCCTTTGTCACCGAAAGTTTCATTGGGCAAAAATTATCCCACTGCAAATTTCAAGAAAACTGTGTTATCAAACTGATTAACGAACAGAAAAGTGTATCTCTGTGAGTTACATTCACGCGTCACAATGCATTTTCTCAGAACGCTTCTTTTCAGTTTTTATCTGAAGATATTTCCTTTTTCACTGTAGCCATCAATGCGCTCCCATTATTACTTAGCAGATTCCACGAGAAGAGTGTTAGCAAACCGCTACATGAAGAGAAAGTTGGAACTCTGTGAGATGAATGTACAGTCACATAGAAGTTTCTCAGAAATCTTCCTTTCAGTTTTTATCTGAAGATATTTCCTTTTTCAATGTAGCCCTCAATGCGCTCCCAAATATGACTTTGCAGATTCCACGAGAAGAGTGTTAGGAAACAGCTACATGAACAGAAAGGTGGAACCCTGTGAGATGAACTGAGAGATCAGAAAGACATTTCTCTGAAATCTTTCTCGTTTTTATCTGGATATTTCCTTTGGCTGTATACGCCTCCAAGTGATCTAAAATATCGGTTCTCAGATTCAACAAAAACTGAACTGGCAAACAACTCCATGAAATACCTCTGTAACTCAGTGACTGGAATTCATGCATCACAAATCAGTTTCTCAGAAAGTCTTTCTACTTTCTAACTGAAGATATTTCCTTTGTCACCATAAGCTTCTTTGAGCTATATTATCCCACTGCAGATTTCTAGAAAACTGTGTTAGCAAACTGATCAATGAACAGAAAAGTGTAACTCTGTGAGTTGCATTCACACCTCCCAATGAAGTTTCTCAGAACGCTTCTTTTCAGTTTTTAAGTGAAGATATTTCCTTTTGCACTCTAGCTGTCAATGCGCTACCAAATAACACTTACCAGATTCCACGAGAAGAGTGTTAGCAAACAGCTACATGAACAGAAAGGTGAAACTCTGTGAGATGAATGTACAGTCACATAGAAGTTTCTCAGAACGCTTCCTTTCAGTTTTTATCTGAAGATATTTCGTTTTTCACCTTTGCCCTCATTGCGCTCCCAAATATCACTTTGCAGTTCGCGTGAGAAGAGTGTTAGCAAACAGCTACATAAACGGAAAGGTGGAACTCTGTGAGATGAACTCAGAGATGAGAAAGACATTTCTCAGAAATATTCTTTCTCGTTTTTATCTAGGGATATTTCCTTTGGCTGTATACTCCTCCAAGTGATCCGAAATATCGGTTCTCAGATTCAACACAAGCTGGACTAGCAAACAGCTCCATGAAACACAGCTGTACATCCGTGAGTTGAATTCACACATCGCAAAGCAGTTTCTCAGACAGTTTCTTTCTACTTTTTATCTGAAGATATTTCCTTTGTCACAGTGAGCTTCATTGGGCAAAGAAATATCCCACTGCAGATTTCCAGGAAATTGTGTTATCAAACTCATCAATGAACAGAAAAGTGTAACTCTGTGAGTTGCATTCACACGTCACAATGTAGTTTCTCAGAACGCTTCTTTTCAGTTTTTATCTGAAGATATTTCCTTTGTCACTGTAGCCGTCAATGCTCCCCCAATTATCACTTTGCAGATTCCACGAGAAGTGTGTTAGCAAATAGCTGCATGAACAGAAAGGTGGAACACTTTGAGATGAATGCACAGGTCACATACAAGTTTCTCAGAATGCTTCCTTTCAGTTTTCATCTGAAGATATTTCCTTTTTCACTGAGGCCCTCAATGCACTCCCAAATATCACTTTGCCGATTGCAGGAGAAGAGTGTTAGCAAACAGCTACATGAACAGAAAATTGGAATTCTGTGAGAAAAGTGTACAGTCACATAGAAGTTTCCCAGAACGCCTCCTTTCAGTTTTTAACCGAAGGTATTTCCTTTTTCACTGTCACCCTCAATGCGCTCTGAAATATCACTTTGCAGATTTAACGAGAAGAGTCTTAGCAAACAGCTAGATGAATATAAAGGTGGAATTCTGTGAGATGAATGCATAGGTCACATAGAAGTTTCTCTGAATGTTTTTTCAGTTTTTATCTGAATATATTTCCTTTTTCATTGTAGCCATCAGTGCGCTCCCAAATATCACTTAGCAGATTCCACGAGAAGAGTGTTAGCAAAGAGCTACTACACAGAAAGGTGGAAATCTGTGAAATGAATGTAGAGTCACATAGAAGTTTCTCATAACGCTTACTTTCAGTTGTTACCTGAAGATATTTGCTTTTTCACTGTAGCCCTCAATGAGCTCCCAAATATCACTTTGCAGATCGCACGAGAAGAGTGTTAGAAACAGCTAAGTGAACAGAAAGGTGGAACTCAGTGAGATGAACTCAGAGATGGGAGAGACACTTCTCAGAAATCTTCTTTCTCGTTTTTATCTAGGGATATTCCCTTTGGCTATATAGTCCTCCTAGCAATCTGAAATATCGGTTCTCAGATTCAACAAAAACTGGACTAGCAAACAGCTCCATGAAATACAGCTGTACATCCGTGTGTTGAATTCACACTTCACAAAGCAGTTTCTCAGAAATCTTCTCTCTACATTTCATCTGAAGATATTTCTTTGCCACCGTCAGCTTCATTGGGCAAAGAAATATCCCACTGCAAATTTCAAGAAAACTGTGTTAGCGAACTGATCAATGAACACAAAAGTGTAACTCTGTGAGTTGCATTCACACTTCACTGTTCAGTTACTCCGAACGCTTCTTTTCAATTTTTATCTGAAGATATTTCGTTTTTCACATTAGCCGCCAATGCGCTCCCAAATATCACTTCGCAGATTCCACAAGAAGAGTGTTAGCAAACAGCTACATGAAGATAAATGTGGAACACTGTGAGATGAATGTACAGTCACATAGATGTTTCTGAGAACGCCACCTTTCAGTTTTTCCCTGAAGATATTTGCTTTTTCACTGTAGCCCTCAATGAGCTCCCAAATATCACTTTGCAGATCACACGAGAAGAGTGTTAGAAACAGCTACGTGAACAGAAAGGTGGAGCTCTGTGAGATGAACTCAGAGATGAGAGAGACATTTCTCAGAAATCTTCTTTCTCGTTTTTATGTGGGGATATTTCCTTTCACTGTATACTCCTCCAAGCGATCCGAAATATCGGTCTCATGTTCAACAAAAACTGGACCAGCAAACAGCTCCACGAAATACAGCTGTAACTCATTGAGCTGAATTCACACATTACAAAGCAGTTTCTCAGAAGGCTTCTTTCTACTTTTTATCTGAAGATATTTCTTTGCCTCCGTCAGCTTCATTGGGCAAAGAAATATCCCACTGCAAATTTCAAGAAAACTGTGTTAGCGAACTGATCAATGAACACAAAAGTGTAACTCTGTGAGTTGCTTTCACACTTCACAGTTCAGTTACTCAGAATGCTTCTTTTCAATTTTTATCTGAAGATATTTCGTTTTTCACTTTAGCCGTCAATGCGCTCCCAAATATCACTTCGCAGATTCCACAAGAAGAGTGTTAGCAAACAGCTACGTGAACATAAAGGTGGAACACTGTGAGATGAATGTACAGTCACATAGATGTTTCTGAGAACGCCACCTTTCAGTTTTTATCTGAAGATACCTCCTTTTTCACTGTAGACCTCAATGTGCTCCCAAATATCACTTTGCAGATCGCACGAGAAGAGTATGAGCAACAGCTGCATGAACAGAAAGGTGGAGCTCTGTGAGATGAACTCAGAGATGAGAAATACATTTCTCAGAAATCTTCTTTCTCGTTTTTATTTACAGATATTCCCTTTGGCTATATACTCCTCGATGCAATCAGAAATATCGGTTCTCAGATGCAACAAAAACTGGACTAGCAAACAGCTCCATGAAATACAGTTGTAACTCAGTGAGATGAATTCGCCCATCACAAAGCAGTTTCCCAGAAAGCTTCTTTCTACTTTTTATCTGAAGATATTTGCTTTGTCACTGTCAGCTATTGCTCAAAGAAATATCTCACTCCAGATTTCAAGAAAGCTGGGTTAGCAAAACGATTAATAAACAGAAAAGTTTAACTCTCTGAGTTGCATTCACACGTCAACATTCAGTTTCTCAGAACACTTCATTTCAGTTTTTATCTGAATATGTTTCATTTTTCACTGTAGCCGTCAATGCGCTCCAAAATACCACTTAGCAGATTCCAAAAGAAGAGTCTTAGCAAACAGCTACATGAGCGAAAGGTGGAACTCTGTGAGATGAATGCACAGGTCACATAGAAGTTTCTCAGAACGCTTCCTTTTAGTATTTATCTGAAGCTATTTGATTTTTCGCTGTAGCCCTGAATGCGCTCCCAAATATCACTTTGCAGATTCCAAGAGAAGAGTGTTAGCAATCAGCTACATGAACAGAAAGGTGGAACTCTGTGAGATGAACTCAGAGATCAGAAAGACATTTCTCAGAAATCTTCTTTCTCCTTTTTATCTGGGGATATTTCCTTCGGCTGTATACTCCTCCAAGTGATCTGAATATCGGTTCTCAGATTCCACAAAAACGGAATAGCAAAGAATGCCATGATATACAGCTGCAACTCAGTGATTTGAATTCACACATCACAAAGCAGTTTCTCAGAAACCTTCTTTCTACTTTTCATCTGAAGATATTTCCTTTGTCACCGTCAGCTTCATTGTGCAAAGAAATATCGTACTGCAGATTTCAAGAAAACTGTGTTAGCAAACTGATCAATGAATAGAAAAGTGTAACTCTGTGAGTTGCATTCACATGTCACAGTGCAGTTTCTCAGAACGCTTCTTTACAGTTTTTATCTGAAGATATTTCCTTTCTCACAGTAGCCGTCAAAGCACTCCCAAATAACACTTAGCAGATTAAACGAGAAGAGTGTTACCAAACAGCTACATGAACAGAAAGGTGGAACTCTGTGAGATAAATGTACGGTCTCATAGAAGTTCCTGAGAATGCTTCCATTCAGTTTCTATCTGAAGGTATTTACTTTTATACTCTATCCCTCAATGCGTTCCCGAATATCACTTTGCAGATTCCACGAGAAGAGTGTTAGCAAAAGCGACATGAACAGAAAGGTGGAACTCTGTGAGATGAACTCAGGGATCAGAAAGTCGTTTCTCAGAAATCTTCTTTCTCGTTTTTATTTGGGGATATTTCCTTTGGCTGCATACTCCTCCAAGTGATCTGAAATATCGTTTCTCAGATTCAAAAAATACTGTACTAGCAAACAGCTCCATGAAATACAGCTGTAACTCAGTGGGTTGAATTCACAGATCACAAAG
>NW_012108164.1:561543-574128 GCF_000951045.1 Mandrillus leucophaeus | reverse complement strand
CCACGAGAAGAGTGTTAGCAAACAGCAACATGAACAGAAAGGTGGAACTCTGTGAGATGAACTCAGAGATCAGAAAGACATTTCTCAGAAATCTTTCTCGTTTTTATCTGGGGATATTTCCTTTCGATGTATACTCCTCCAAGTGATCCGAAATATCGCTTCTAAGATTCAACAAAAACTGGACTAGCAAACAGTTCCACGAAACACAGCTATAACTCAGTGAATTGAATTCACACATCACAAAGCAGTTACTCAGAAAGCTTCTTTCTACTTTTTATCTGAAGATGTTTCCTTTGTCACCGAAAGCTTAATTGGGCAAAGAAATACCCCACTGCAGATTTCCAGAAAACTGTGTTAGCAAACTGATCAATGAAGGGAAAAGTGTAACTCTGTGAGTTGCATTCACACGTCACAATGCAGTTTCTCAGAATGCTTCTTTTCAGTTTTTATTTGAAGATATTTCCTTTTTCAGTGTAGCCGTCAATGGGCTCCCAAATATCACTTAGCAGATTCCACGAGAAGAGTGTTAGCAAACAGCTACATGAACAGAATGGTGGAACTCTGTGAGATGAATGCAGAGGTCACATAAAAGTTTCTCAGAACGCTTCCTTTCAGTTTTTATATTAGGATATTTCATTTTTCACTGTAGCCCTCAATGAGCTCCCAAATATCACTTTGCAGATTCCAAGAGAAGAGTGTTAGCAAACGGCTACGTGAATAGAAAGATGGAACTCTGTGAGATGAACTCAGAGATGAGAAAGACATTTTTCAGAAATATTTTTTGTCGTTTTTATCTAGGGATATTTCCTTTGGCTGTATACTTCTCCAAGAGATCCAAAATATCGGTTCACAGATTCAACGAAAAAAGGACTAGAAAACAGATCTATGAAATATATCTTTAACTCAGTGAGTTGAATTCACACATCACAAAGCAGTTTCTCAGAAAGCTTCTTTCTACTCTTTAACTGGAGATATTTTGTTTGTCACCATAATTTTTTTGGGCAAAGAAATATCACAGTGCAGATTTCAAGGAAATTGTGTTATCAAACTGATGAATGAACAGAAAAGTTTAACACTGTGAGTTGCATTCACACGTCACAATGCAGGTTCTCAAAACGCTTCTTTTCAATTTTTATCTGAAGATATTTCATTTTTCCCTGTAGCCATCAATGCACTCCCAAAAAGCATTTATCAGATTCCACGAGAGGAGTGTTAGCAAACAGCTACATGAACAGAAACGTGGAACTCTGTGAAATGAATATACAGTCACATAGAAGTTTCTCAGATCGCTTCCTTTCAGTTTTTATCTGAAACTATTTCCTTTAACACTGTAGCCCTCCATGCCCTCCCAAACATCACTTAGCAGATTCCACGAGAAGAGTGTTAGCAAACAGCTACATGAACAGAAAGGTGGAACTCTGTGAGATGAATGCACAGGTCACATAGAAGTTACTCAAAACGCTTCCTTTGAGTTTTTATCTGAAGATATTTCCTTTTTCACTGCAGCACTCAATGAGCTCCCAAATATCACTTTGCAGATTCCATGAGAAGAGTGTTAGCAAACAGCTACATGAACAGAAAGGTGGAACTCTGTGACGTGAATGCACAGGTCACATGGGAGTTCCTCTGAATTCTTCTTTTCAGTTTTCATCTGAAGATATTTCCTGTTTCACTGTAGACCTCAATGCGCTCCCAAATATCACTTTGCAGATTCCACGAGAATATTGTTAGCAAACAGCTACATCAACACAAAGGTAGAACTCTGTGAGATGAACTCTGAGATCAGAAACACATTTCTCAGAAATCTTCTTTCTCGTTTTTATCTGGGGATATTTCCTTTGGCTGTATACTCCTCCAAGTGATCCGCAATATCGGTTCTCAGAGTCAACAAAACCTGGACTAGCCAACAGCTCCATTAAATACAGCCGTAAGTCAGTGGGTTGAATTTACATATCACAAAGCAGTTTCTCAGGAAGCTTCTTTCTACTTTTTATCCGAGGATATTTCCTTTGTCACCATAATCTTCATTGGGCAAGGAAATATCCCACTGCAGTTTTGAAGAAAACTGTGTTAGCAAACTGATCAATGAACAGAAAAGTGTAACTCTGTGAGTAGCATTCACACGTCACAATGCAGTTCTCAGAAATCTTCTTTTCAGTTTTTATCTGAAGATATTTCCTTTTTCAGTGTAGCCGTTAATGGGCTCCCAAATATGACTTAGAAGGTTCCATGAGAAGAGCATTAGCAAACAGCTACATGAACAGAAAGGTGGAACTCTGTGAGATGAAATCACAGGTCACAAAGAAGTTTCTCAGAACGCTCCCTTTTAGTATTTTTCTGAAGATATTTCCTTTCTCACTGTAGCCCTCAATGCACTCCAAAATATCACTTTGCAGATACCACGAGAAGAGTGTTAGTAAACAGCTTCATAAACAGAAAGGTGGAACCCTGTGAGATGAATGCACAGGTCACATAGAAGTTTCTCAGGATGCTTCTTTTCAGTTATTATCTGAAGATATTTCCTTTTTCACTGTAGCCCTCAAGGGCTCCCTAATATCACTTTGAAGATTCCAGGAGAAGAGTGTTAGAAAACAGCTACATGAACACGAAGGTGGAACTCTGTGAGGTGAATGCACAATTCACATAGAAGGTTCTCAGAACACTTCCTTTCAGTTTTTATCTGAAGATATTTCCTTTTTCACTGGAGCCCTCAATGCGCTCCCAATTATCACTTTGCAGATTCCAAGAGAAGAGTGTTAGCAAACAGCTACATGAACAGAAAGGTAGAACTCTGTGAGCTGAACTCAGAGATCAGAAAGACATTTCTCAGAAATCTTCTTTCTCGTTTTTATCTGGGGATAATCCCTTTGACCGTATACTCATCCAAGTGATCCGAAATATCGGTTCTCAGATTCAACAAAAACTGGACTAGCAAACAGCACCATGAAATAGAGCTGTAACTCAGTGAGTTAAATTTACACATCACAAAGCAGGATCTCAGGAAGCATTTTTATTTTCTTTTTATGTCAAGATATTTCCTTTGTTATGGTAAGCTTCATTGGGCAAAGAAATATCCCACTGCACTTTTGAAGTAAACTGTGTTATCAAACTGATCAATGAACAGAAAAGTGTAACTCTGTGAGTTTCATTCACACGTCACAATGCATTTTCTCAGAATGCTTCTTTTCAGTTTTTATCTGAAGATACTTTCTTTTTCACTTTAGCCGTCAAAGGGCTCCCAAATATCACTTAGGAGATTCCACGAGAAGAGTGTTAGCAAACAGCTACATGAACACAAAGGTAGACCTGTGTGAGATGAATGCACAGTTCATAAAGAAGTTTCTCTGAACACTTCCTTTTAGTATTTATCTGTAGATATTTCCTTTTTCACTGTAGCCCTCAATGGGCTCCCAACTATTACCTTGCAGATTCCACGAGAAGAGTGTTAGGAAACAGCTACATGAACTGAAAGGTGGACCTCTGTGAGATGACCGCACAGGTCACATAGAAGTTTCTCAGAACGCTTCCTTTCAGTTTTTATCTGAAGATGTTTCCTTTTTCACTGTAGCCATCCATGCGCTCCCAAATAAAACGTAGCAGATTCCACGAGAACAGTGTCAGCAAACAGCTACATGAACAGAAATGTCGAACTCTGTGAGATGAATGCACAGGTCACAAAGAAGTTTCTCAGAACGCTTCCTTTCAGTTTTTATCTGAAGATATTTCCTTTTTCACTGTAGCCCTTAATGCGCTCCCAAATATCACTTTGCAGATTACACGAGAAGAGTGTTAGTAAACAGCTACATGAATAGAAAGGTGGAACTCTGTGAGATGAAAGCACAGGTCACATAGAAGTTTCTCAGAACGCTTCCTTTCAGTTTTTGTCGGAAGATATTTTCTTTTTCACTGTAGCCCTCAATGTGCTCCCAAATATCACTTTGCAGATTCCACGAGAAGAGTGTTAGCAAGCAGCTACATGAACAGAAAGGTAGAACTCTGTGAGATGAACTCAGAGACATGAAAGACATTCCTCAGAATTCTTCTTTCCTTTTTTTATCTGGGGATATTTCCTTTGGCTGTATACTCCTCCAAGTGGTCTGAAATATCGGTTCTCAGATTCAACAGAAACTGGACTAGCAAACAGCTACATGAAATACAGCTCTAACTCACTGAGTTGAATTCACACATCACAAACCAGTTTCTCAGAAAGCTTCTTTCTACTTTTTATCTGAAGATATTTCCTTTGTCACCATAAGCTTCATTGGGCAAAGAAATATCCCACTGCAGTTTTGAAGAAAACTGCGTTAGCAAACTAATCAATGAACAGAAAACTGTAACTCTGTGAGGTGCATTCACACGTCACAGTGCAGTTTCTCAGAAAGCTTCTTTTCAGTTTTAACCTGAGGATATTTCCTTTTTCACTGTAGCCATCAATGGGCACCCAAATATCACTGAACAGATTCCAAGAGAAGAGTGTTAGCAAACAACTACATGAACAGAAAGGTGGAACTCTGTGAGGTGAATACACAGGTCACAAAGTAGTTTCACAGAACGCTTCCTTTAGGTATTTATCTGAAGATATTTCCTTTTTCACTATAGCCCTCAATGCCCTCCCAAATATCACGTTGTAGATTCCACGAGAAGAGTGTTATCAAACAGTTACATGAACAGAAAGGTAGAACTCTGTGAGATGAACTCAGAGATCAGAAGGACATTTCTAAGATATATTTTTTCCCGTGTATATCTGGGGATATTTCCTTCTCTAACTCAGTGAGTTGAAGTTACAAATCACAAAGCAGTTCCTCAGGAAGATTCTTTCTACTTTTTAGCTGAAGATATTTCCTTTGTCACCATAAGCTTCATTGGGCAAAGAAATATCCCAAGGCAGTTCTGAGAAAACTGTGTTAGCAAACAGATCAATGAACGGAAAAGCGTAACTCTTTGAGTTGCATTCCAATGTAACAATGCAGTTTCTCAGAACGCTTCTTTTCAGTTTCTATCTGAAGATATTTCCTTTTTCACTGGAGCCGTCAATGCGCTCCCAAATATCAATTAGCAGATCCCACGAGACGAGTGTTAACAAACTGCTACCTGAACAGAAAGTTGGAAATCTGTGAGATGAATGCACAGGTCATATAGAAGTTTCTCAGAACACTTCCTTTCAGTTTTTAACTGAAGATATTTCCTTTTTCACTGGAGCCCTCAATGCGCTCCCAAATATCACTTTGCAGATTCCACGAGAAGAGTGTTAGCAAACAGCTACATAAACAGAAATGTAGAACTCTGTGAGATGAACTCAGAGATCAGAAAGACATTTCTCAGAAATCTTCTTTCTCGTTTTTATCTGGGGATATATCTTTTGGCTGTATACTCCTCCAAGTGATCAGAAATATCGGTTCTCAGATTCAACAGAAACTGGACTAGCAAACAGCTCCATGAAATACAGTTGTAACTCAGTGAGTTGAATTTACACATCACAAAGGAGTTCCTCAGGATAGATTCTTTCTACTTTTTACCTGAAGATATTTCCTTTGTCACCATGAGCTTCATTGGGCAAAGAAATAGACCACTGCAGTTTTGAAGAAAAGTGTATACAGCTCCATGAAATACAGCTGTATCTCAGTGAGTTGAATTCACACATCACAAAGCAGTTTCTCAGAAAATTTCTTTCTACTTTTTATCTGAAGATATTTCCTTTGTCACCATAACCTTCATTGGGCAAAGAAATATCCCACTGAAGTTTTGAAGAAAACTGTGTTAGCAAGGTGATCAATGAACAGAAAAGCGTAAATCTGTGAGTTACATTCACACGTCACAATGCAGTTTCTCAGAACGCTTCTTTTCAGTTTTTATCTGATATATTTAATTTTTCACTGTAGCCCTCAATGTGATCCCAAATATCACTTAGCAGATTCCACGAAAAGAGTGTTAGCAAACAGCTACATGAACAGAAAGGTGGAACTCTGTGATGTAAATGCACAGATAACATAGAAGTTTCTCAGAACGCTGCCTTTAGTTCTAATCTGAAGATATTTCCTTTTTCACTGGAGCCCTCAATGTGCTCCCAAATATCACTTTGCAGATTCCACGAGAAGAGTGTTAGCAAACAGCAACATGAACAGAAAGGTAGAACTCTGTGAGATGAACTCAGAGATCAGAAAGACATTTCTCAGAATTCTTCTTTCCCCTTTTTATCTGGGGATATTTCCTTTGGCTGTATACTCCTGCAAGTGATCCGAAATATCGGTTCTCAGATTCAACAAAAACTGGACTAGCAAACAGCTCCATGAAATACAGCTGTAACTCAGTGACTTGAATTTACACATCACAAACCAGTTTCTCAGAAAGCTTCTTCCTACTTTTTATCTGAAGATATATCCTTTGTCACCATAAGCTTCATTGGGCTTAGAAATACCCCACTGCAGTTTTGAAGAAAACTATGTTAGCAAACTGATCAATGAATCAATGAACAGAAATGTGTAACTCTGCGAGTTGCATTCACAGGTCACAATGCAGTTTCTCAAAAAGCTACTTTTCGGTTTTTATCTGATATATTTCCTTTTTCACTGTAGCCGTTAATTTGCTCCCAAACATCAGTTAGCAGATTCCACAAGAAAATCTTATCAAACAGCTACATGAAGGGAAAGGTGGAAGTCCGTGAGATGAATGCACAGTTCACATAGAAGTTTCTCAGACCGTTTCCTTTCAATTTGATTCTGAAGATATTTCCTTTTTCACTGGAGCCCTAAATGTGCTCCCAAATATCACTTTGCAGATTCCACGAGAAGAGTGTTAGCAAACAGCTACATGAACAGAAAGGTGGAACTCTGTGATGTAAATGCACAGGTCACATAGAAGTTTCTCAGAACGCTGCCTTTAGTTTTTAACAGAAGATATTTCCTTTATCACTGGAGCCCTCAATGTGCTCCCAAATATCACTTTGCAGATTCCACGAGAAGAGTGTTAGCAAACAGCTACATGAACAGAAAGGTAGAACTCTGTGAGATGAACTCAGAGATCAGAAAGACATTTCTCAGAAATCTTCTTTCTCCTTTTTACCTGGGGATATTTTCTTTGGCTGTATACTCCTCCGAGTGATCCGTAATATCGCTTCACAGAGTCAATAAAAACTGGACTAGCAAACAGCTCCATGAAATACAGTTGTAACTCAGTGAGTTGAATTTACACATCACCAAAGCAGATCCTCAGGAAGATTCTTTCTACTTTTTACCTGAAGAGATTTCCTTTGTCACCATAAGCTTCATTGGGCAAAAAAATATCCCACAGCAGTTTTGAAGAAAACTGTTTTCGCAAACAGATCAATGAACAGAAAAGTGTAACACTATGAGTTGCATTTACACGTCACAATGCAGTTTCTCAGAAAGTTTCTTTTCGGTTTTTATCTGAAGATATTTCCTTTTTCACTGTAGCCGTCAATGCGCTCCCAAATATCACTTTCCAGATTACACGAGAAGAGTATTAACAACCTGCTACATGAACAGAAAGGTGGAACTCTGTGAGATGAATGCACAGGTCACATAGAAGTTTCTCAGAACGCTTCCTTTCAGTTTTTATCTGAAGATATTTCCTTTTTCACTGTAGCCCTCAATGAGCTCCCAAATATCACTTTGCAGATTCCACCAGAAGAGTGTTAGCAATCAGCTACATGAACAGAAAGGTAGAACTCTATGAGATGAACTCAGAGATCAGAAAGACATTTCTCAGAAATCTTCTTTCTCGTTTTTATCTGGGTATATTTCCTTTGGCTGTGAAATCCTCCAAGTGATCTGAAATATCGGTTCTCAGATTCAACAAAAACTGGAATAGCAAACAGCTCCATGAAATACAGCTGTAACTCAATGAGTTGAATTTACACATCACAAAGCAGTTTCTCAGGAAGCTTCTTTCTACATTTTATCTGAAGACATTTCCTTTGTCACTATAAGCTTCATTGAGCTGAGAAATACCCCACTGCAGTTTTGAAGAAAACTGTGTTAGCAAACTGATAAATGAACAGAAAAGTGTAAATCTGTGAGTTGCATTCACACATCACAATGCAGTTTCTCAGAACGCTTCCTTTCAGTTTTTATCTGAAGATATTTCCTTTTTCACTGTAGCCCTCAATGCGCTCCCATATATCACTTTGCGGATTCCACGAGAAGAGTGTTAGCAAAAGCTAGATGAACAGAAAGGTGGAACTCTGTGAGATGAACTCAGAGATCAGAAAGACTTTTCTCAGAAATCTTCTTTCTCGTTTTTATCTGGGGATATTTCCTTTCGCTGTATACTCCTCGAAGGGATCCAAATTACCAGTTCCCAGATTCAACCAAAACTCGACTAGCCAACAGCTCCATGAATTATAGCTTTAACTCAGTGCGATGAATTCACACATCACAAAGCAGAGTCTCAGAAAGCTGCTTTCAACTTTTTGTCTGAAGATATTTCCTTTGTCACCGTAAGCTTCATTGGACAAAGAAATATACCACTGCAGATTTCAAGAAAACTGTTTTAGCCAACTGATCAGTGAACACAAAAGTGTAACTCTGTGAGTTGCATTCACACATCACAATGCAGTTTCTCAGAACGCTTCTTTTTAGTTTTTATTTGAACATATTTCCTTTTTCACTGTGGCCGTCAATGTGCTCCCAAATATCACTTAGCGGATTTCACGAGAAGCGTGTTAGCAACAGCTACATGAACAGAGAGGTGGAACTCTGTGAGATGAATGTAGAGTCACATAGAAGTTTCTCAGAACTCTTCCTTTCATTTTTTATCTGAACATATTTCCTTTTTCACTGTAGCCCTCAATGCTCTCCCAAATATCACTTTGCAGATTCCTCCAGAAGAGTGTCAGCAAACAGCTACATGAGCAGAAAGGTGGAACTCCGTGAGATTAACTCAGTGATGAGAAAGACATTTCTCAGAAATCATCTTTCTCGATTTTATCTGTTGATATTTCCTTTGGCTGTATACTCCGTCAAGCGATCCGAAATATTTTTTTCTCAGATTCAACAAAAACTAGACTAGCAAACAGCTCCATGAAATACAGCTGTAACTCAGTGAGTTGAATTGACACATCACAAAGCAGTTTCTCAGAAAGCATCTTTCTACTTTTTATCTCAAAATATTGCCTTTGTCACCATCAGCTTCATTGGGCAAAGAAATATCCAACTGCAGATTTCAAAAAAACTGTGTTAGCAAACGGATCAATGAATAGAAAAGTGTATGTCTGTCAGTTGCATTCACACGTCACAATGCAGTTTCTCAGTACCCTTCTTTTCAGTTTTAATCTGAAGTTATTTCCTTTTTCACTGTAGCCGTCAATACGCTCCCAAATATCACTTAGCTGATTCCACGGGAAGAGTGAAAGGAAACAGCTACATGAACAGAAAGGTGGAACTTTGTGAGATGAATGTACAGTCACATAGTAGTTTCTCAGAACACTCCCTTTCAGTTTTTATCTGAAGATATTTCCTTTTTCACTGTAGCCCTCAATGCACTCCCAAATATCACTTTGCAGATTCCACGAGAAGAGTGTTAGCAAACAGCTTCATGATCAGAAAGGTGGAACTCTGTGAGATGAACTCCGATATCAGAAAGTTATTTCTGAGAAATCTTCTTTCTCATTTTTATCGGGGGGTATGTCCTTTGGCTGTATACTCCTTCAAGCGATCCGAAATATCGGTTCTCAGATTCAACAGAAACTGGACTAGCAAACAGCTCCATGAAATACAGCTGTAACTCACTGAGTTGAATTCACACATCACAGAGCAGTTTCTCCGAAAGCTTCTTTCTTCTTTTTATTTGAGGATTCTTCCTTTGTCACTGTAAGCTTCATTGAGCAAAGAAATATTCCATGGCAGGTTTCAAGAAAACTGTGTTAGCAAACTGATCAATGAACAGAAAAGTGTAACTCTCTGAGTTGCATTCAGAGGTCACAATGCAGTTTCTCAGAACACTTCTTTTCAGTTTTTATCTGAAGATATTTCCATTTTCACTGTAGCCCTCAATGTGCTCCCAAATATCACTTTGCAGATTCCACGAGAGGAGTGTTAGCAAACAGCTACAAGAAGAGAAAGGTGGAACTCTGTGAGATGAACTCAGAAATGAGAAAGACGCTTCTGAGTAATCTTCTTTCTCGTTTTTATCAGGGGACATTTCCTTTGGCTGTATACTCCTACAAGGGATCCTAAATATCTGTTCTCAGTTTCAACAAAAACTGGACCAGCAAACAGCTCCACGAAATACAGCTGTAAGTCAGTGAGTTGAATTCACACATCACATAGCAGTTTCTCAGAAATCTTCTTTCTACTTTTTATCTGAAGATATTCCCTTTGTCACCATAAGCTTCATTGGGCAAAGAAATATCCCACTGCAGATTTCAAGAAAACTGTGTTGGCAAACTGATCAATGAACAGAAAAGTGTAACTCTGTGAGTTGCATTCACACGTCACAATGCAGTTTCTCAGAACGCTTCTTTTCAGTTTTTATCTGAAGATATTTTCTGTTTCACTGTAACTGTCAATGCGTTACCAAATATCACTTAGCAGACTCCACGAGAAGAGTATTAGCAAACAGCTACATGAACGGAAAGTGGAACTATTTCAGATGAATTCACAGGTCACATAGAAGTTTCTCAGAACGTTTCCTTTCAGTTTTTATCTGAAGATATTTCCTTTTTCACTGTATCCCTCAATGCGCTCCCAAATATCACTTTGCAGATTCCACGAGTAGAGTGTTAGCAAACAGCTACATGAACAGAAAGGTGGAACTCTGTGAGGTGAACTCAGAGATCTGAAAGACATTTCCCAGACATCTTCCTTCTCGTTTTTATCTGCGGATATTTTCTTTTGCTGTATACCCCTCCAAAAGATCCGAAATATCGGTTCTCAGATTCAACAAAAACTGGACTAGCAAACAGCTCCATGAAATACAGCTGTAACTCAGTGATTTGAATTCCCAAATCAAAAAGCAGTTTCTCAGAAAGTCTTTCTACTTTTTAACTGAAGATATTTCCTTTGATACCGTAAGCTTCATTGAGCAAAGAAATATTCCACTGCAGTTTCTCAGAAAGCTTCTTTCTTCTTTTTATGTGAACATATTTCCTTTGTCACCATAAGCTTCATTGGGCAAAGAAATATCCCACTGCAGTTTTGAAATAAACTGTGTTAGCAAACTGGCCTATGAACAGAAAAGTGTTATTCTGTGAGTAGCATTCACACATCACAAAGCAGTTTCTCAGAATACTTCTTTTCAGTTTTTATCTGAAGATATTTCCTTTTTCACTTTTTCCTTCAATGCTCTCCCAAATATCACTTAGCAGATCCCACGTAAAGAGTGTTAGCAAACAGCTACATGAACAGAAAGGTGGAACTCTGTGAGATGAATGCTAGGTCACATAGAAGTTTCTCAGAACGTTTATTGTCAATTTGTATCTGAAGATATTTCCTTTTTCACTGTTGTCGTCAATGCGCTCCCAAATACCACATTGCAGATTCCACGAGAAGAGTGTTAGCAAATAGCTGCATGAACAGAAAGGCGGAATTCTGTGAGATGAATGCACAGGCCACATAGAAGTTCTCAGAACGCTTCTTTTCAGTTTTTGTCTGAAGCTATTTCCTTTTTCACTGTAGCCCTCAATGCACTCCCAAATATCACTTTGCAGATTCCACGAGAAGTGTGTTAGCAAACAGCTACATGAACAGAAAGGTGGAACTCTGTGAGATGAATGCACAAGCCACATACAAGTTTCTCGGATCGCTTCCTTTCAGTTTTTATATGAAGATACTTTCTTTTTCACTGTAGCCCTCAATGAGCTGCCAAATATCACTCTGCAGATTCCACGAGAAGAATGTCAGCAAAAGCTACATGAAGAGAAAGTTGGAAGTCTGTGAATTGAACTCAGAGGTCAGAAAGACATTTCTCAGAGATCTTACTTCTCGTTTTTATCTGGGGATATTTCCTCTGGCTGTATAATCCTATAAGGGATCCGAAATATCAGTTCTCAGATTCAACAAAAACTGGACTAGCAAACAGCTCCATGAAATACAGCTGTACCTCAGTGAGTTGAATTCAAACATCACAAATCATTTTCTCAGAAAACTTCTTTCTACTTTTTATCTGAAGATATTTCCTTTGTCACCCTAAGCTTCATTGGTCAAAGAAATATCCCACTGCAGATCAAGAAAACTGTGTTAGCACACTGATCAATGAACAGAAAAGTGTAACTCTGTGAGTTGCATTCACACGTCACAGTGCAATGTCTCAGAACGCTTCCTTTTAGTTTTAATCTGAAGATATTTCCTTTTTCACTGTAGCCGTCATTGCGATCCCAAATATCACTTAGGGGATTCCACTAGAAGAGTGTTAGCAAACAGCTACATGAACAGAAATGTGAAACTCTGTGAGGTGAATGCACAGGTCACATAGAAGCTTCCCAGAACGCTTCCTTTCAGCTTTTATCTGAAGATATTTCCTCTTTCACTGTATCTCTCAAAGCACTCCCAAATATCACTTAGCAGATTTCACGAGAAGAGTGTTATCAAACAGCTACATGAATAGGAAGGTGGAACTCTATGAGATGAA
>NW_012108164.1:560099-561158 GCF_000951045.1 Mandrillus leucophaeus | reverse complement strand
TCACACGTCACAATGCAGTTTCTCAGAACGCTGCTTTTCAGTTTTTATGTGAAAATATCTCCTTTTTTACTGTAGCTTCAATGCGTTCCCAAATATCACTTAGCAGATTTCAGGAGAAGAATGTTAGCAAACGGCTACATGAACAGAAAGGCGGAACTCTCTGAGATGAATGCACAGGTCACATAGAAGTTTCTCAGAAAGTTTCCCTTCAGTTTTTATCTGAAGATATTTCCTTTTTCACTATAGCCCTCGATGCGCTCCCTAATATCTCTTTGCAGTTTCTACTAGAAGAGTGTTAGAAAAGCTACATGAACAGAAAGACAGAATTCTGGGAGATGAATGCACAGGTCACATAGAAGTTTCTCAGATCGCTTCCTTTCAGTTTTTATCTGAAGATATTTCCTTTTTCACTGTAGTCGTCAATGTGCTCCCAAATATCACTTTGCAGATCCCACGAGAAGAGTGTTAGCAAACAGCTACATGAACAGAAAGGTGAAACTCTGTGAGATGAATGTACAGGTCACATAGGAGTTTCTCAGAACACTTCCTTTTAGTTTTTATCTGAAGATACTTTCTTTTTCACTGTAGCCTTCAATGAGCTCCCAAATATCACTCTGAAGATTCTACGAGAAGAATGTTAGCGAAAACTACATGAACAGAAAGGTGGAACTCTGTGAGATGAACTCAGAGACCAAAAAGACATTTCTCAGTGATCTTCTTTCTCGTTTTTTTCCGGGGATATTTCTTTTGGCTGTATACTCCTCCAAACGATCTGAAATATCGGTTCTCAGATTCAACAAAAACTGGAATAGCAAACAGCTCCATGAAATACAGCTGTTTCTCAGTGAGTTGAATTCACACATCACAAACAGTTTCTGAGATAGTTTCTTTCTACTTTTTATCAGAAGATATTTCCTCTGTCACTGTAAGCTTCATTGGGCAAAGAAATATCCCACTGCAGATTTCAAGAAAACTGTGTTAGCACACTGATCAATGAACAGAAAAGTGTAACTCTGTGAGTTGCATTCACACGTCACAGTGCAATGTCTCAGAACGCTT
>NW_012108164.1:552428-553514 GCF_000951045.1 Mandrillus leucophaeus | reverse complement strand
TTGTCACTGTCAGCTTCATTGGGCAAAGTAATATCCCACTGCAGATTTCAAGAAAAGTGTGTTAGCAAACTGATCAATGAACAGAAAAGTGTAACTCTGTGAGTTGCATTCACACGTCAAAATGCAGTTTCTCAGAACGCTTCTTTTCAGTTTTTATGTGAAGGTATCTCATTTTTTACTGTAGCCGTCAATGTGCTCCCAAGTAGCACTTAGTAGATTCCACAAGAAGAGTGTTAGCAAACAGCTACATGAACAGAAAGGCGGAAATCTGTGAGATGAAGGCCAGGTCACATATAAATTTCTCAGAACACTTCCCTTAAGTTTTTATCTGAAGATATTTTCTTTTTCACTGTAGCCCTCAATATGCTCCCAAATAGCACTTTGCAGATTCCACGAGAAGAGTGTTAGCAAAAGCTACATGAAAAGAAAGTTTGAATTCTGTGAGATGTACTCAGAGATCAGAAAGACATTTCTCAGAAATCATCTTTCACGTTTTTATCTGGGGATATTTCCTTTGGCTGTATACACCTCCAAGCGATCCGAAATATCTGTTCTCAGATTCAACAAAAACTGGACTAGCAAACAGCTCCATGAAATACAGCTGTAACTCAGTGAGTTGAATTCACACATCACAAAGCAGTTTCTCAGAAAGCTTCTTTCTAAGTTTTATGTGAAGATATTTCCCTTGTCACCGTAAGCTTTATTGGGCAAAGAAATATTCCACTGCAGATTTCAAGAAAACTGTGTTAGCAAACTGATCAATGAACAGAAAAGTGTAACTCTGTGAGTTGCATTCACACGTCACAATGCAATTTCTCAGAACCCTTCTTTTCTGTTTTTATCTGAAGATGTTTCCTTTTTCTTCTTTTTTATTTTATTTATTATTCTTATTATACTTTAAATTCAAGGGTACATGTGCATAACGTGCAGGTTTGTTACATGTGTATGCTTGTGCCATGGTGTTGTGCTGCACCCATCAACTCGTCAGCACCCTCTTTTATTTCACTGAGCAGTGGTTTGTAGTTCTCCTTGAAGAGGTCCTTTACGTCCCTTGTAAGTTGGATTCCTAGGTATTTTATTCTCTTT
>NW_012108164.1:500241-544963 GCF_000951045.1 Mandrillus leucophaeus | reverse complement strand
TTTGGTGTAGGTGTCCTTCCTGTTTGATAGTTTTCCTTCTAACAGTCAAGACCCTCAGCTCTAGGTCTGTTGGGGATTGCTTGAAGTCCACTCCAGACCCTGTTTGCCTGAGTATCAGCAGCAGAGGCTGCAGAAGATAGAATATTGCTGAACGGCAAGTGTACCTGTCTGATTCTTACTTTGGAAGCTTCCTCTCAGGCGTGTACTCCACCCTGTGAGGTGTGGGGTGTCAGACTGCCCCTAGTGGGGGATGTCTCCCAGTTAGGCTACTCAGGGGTCAGGGACCCACTTGAGCAGGCAGCCTGTCCCTTCTCAGATCTCAACCTCCGTGTTGGGAGATCCACTGCTCTCTTCAAAGCTGTCAAACGGAGTCGTTTGTGTCTGCAGAGGTTTCTGCTGCTTTTGTTGTTGTTGTTGTTGTTGTTGTTTTTAAGCTGTGCCCTGTCCCCAGAGGTGGTGTCTACAGAGACAGGCAGGTATCCTTGAGCTGCTGTGAGCTCCACCCAGTTCGAGCTTCCCAGCGGCATTGTTTACCTACTTAAACCTCAGCAGTGGCGGGCGCCCCTGCCCCAGCCTCACTGCTGCCTTGCGGTTAGATTGCAGACTGCTGTGCTAGCAATGAGGGAGGCTCCGTGGGCATGGGACCCTCCCGGCCAGGTGTGGGATATAATCTCCTGGTGTGCCCATTTGCTTAAAGTGCAATATTGGGGTGGGAGTTACCCGATTCTCCAGGTGTTGTGTGACTCAGTTCCCCTGGCTAGCAAAAGGGATTCCCTTCCCCCTTGTGCTTCCCAGGTGAGTCGATGCCTTGCCATGCTTCAGCTTTTGCTGGTCAGGCTGCAGCAGCAGACCAGCACCAATTGTCCAGCTCTCCCTAGTGAGATGAAGCCAGTACCTCAGTTGAAAATGCAAAAATCACCGGTCTTCTGTGTCACTCGTGCTGGGAGTAGGAGACTGCAGCTGTTCCTATTCAGCCATCTTGCTCCGCCCCGATATTTCCTTTTTCACTGTAGCGGTCAATGCGCCCCCAAATATACTTTAGCAGATTCCACGAGAAGACTGTTAGCAAACAGCCACATGAACAGAAAGGTGGAACTCTGGTTGAATGCACAGGTCACATAGAAGATTCTCAGAAAGTTTCCTTTCAGTTTTTAACTGAAGATATTTCCCTTTTCACTGTAGCCATCAACGTGCTCCCAAATATCACTTTTCAGATTCCATGATAAGAGTGTTGGCAAAAAGCTACATGAATAGAAAGAAGGAACTCTGTGAGATGAACTCAGAGATCAGAAAGACATTTCTCAGAATTCTTCTTTCTCATTTTCATCTGGGGATTTTTCCTTTGGCTGTATACTCCTCCAAGTGATCCGAAATATCTGTTCTCATATTCAACAAAAAATGGACCAGCAAACAGTTCCAAGAAATACAGCTGTAACTCAGTGAGTTGAATTCACACATCACAGAGCAGTTTCTCAGAAAGCTTCTTTCTACTTTTTATCTGAAGATATTTCCTTTGTCACCGTCAGCTTCATTGGGCAAAGAAATATCCCACTGCAGATTTCAAGTAAACTGTGTTAGCCAACTGATCAATGAACACAAAAGTGGAACTCTGTGAGTTGCATTCATACGTCACAATACAGTTTCTCAGATCGCTTCTTTTCAATTTTCATCTGAAGATATTTCCTTTTTCACTGTAGCCGTCAATGCGCTCCCAAATATCACTTAGCAGATTCCATGAGAAGAGTGTTAGCAAACAGCTACATGAACAGAAAGGTGGAATTCAGTGAGATGAATGCACAGGTCACATAGAAGTTTCTCAGAACGCTTCCTTTCAGTTTTTATCTGAAGTTATTTCTTTTTTCACTGTAGCCCACAATGCGCTCCCAAATATCACTTTGCACATTCCAGGAGAAGAGTGTTAGCAAACTGCTACATGAACAGAAAGGTGGAACACTGTGAGGTGAACTCAGAGATCAAAAAGACATTTCTCAGAAATCTTCTTTCTCGTTTTTATCTGGGGATATTTCCCTTGGCTTTGTAATCCTATAAGCGATCCAAAATATCGGCTTTCAGATTCAACAAAAACTGGACTGGCAAACAGCTCCATGAAATATGGGTGTAACTCAGTGAGTTGAATTCAAACATCACAAAGCAGTATCTCAGAAAGCTTCTTTCTACTTTTTATCTGAAGATATTTCCTTTGTCGCCATCAGCTTCATTGCGCAAAGAAATATCCCACTGCAGATTTCAAGAAAACTGTGTTAGCAAACTGATCAATGAACAGAAAAGTGTAACTCTGTGAGTTGTACTCGCACATCACAATGCAGTTTCTCAGAACGCTTCTTTTCAGTTTTTATCTGAAGATATTTCCTTTTTCACTGTAGCCGTCAATGCGCTCCCAAATATCACTTAGCAGATTCTACGAGAAGAGTGTTAGCAAACAGCTACATGAACAGAAAGTTGGAACTCTGTGAGATGAATGCACAGGTCACATAGAAGTTTCTCAGAACGCTTCCTTTCAGTTTTTTTCTGAAGATACTTAATTTTTCACTGTAGCCCACAATGCGCTCCCAAATATCACTTTGCAGATTCCACGAGAAGAGTGTCAGCAAACAGCTACATGAAAAGAAAGGTAGAACTCTGTGAGATGAACTCAGAGATCAGAAAGACATTTCTCAGAAATCCTCTTTCTCGTTTTTATCCGGGAAAATTTCCTTTGGCTATATACTCCTCCAACTGATCCGAAGTATCGGTTCTCAGATTCAACAAAAACTGGACTACCAAGTGCTCCATGAAATACAGCTGTAACTCAGTGAGTTGAATTCACACATCACAAAGCAGTTTCTTGGAAAGCTTCTTTCTATTTTATCTGAAGATATTTCCTTTGTCACCGTAAGCTTCATTGGGCAAAGGAATATCCCACTGTAGGTTTCAAGAAACTGTCTTAGCAAACTGATCAATGCACAGAAAAGTGTAACTCTGTGAGTAGCATTCACACGTCACAATGCAGCTTCTCAGAATGCTTCTTTTTAGTTTTTATCTGAAGATATTTCCTTTTTCACTGTAGCGGTCAATCCGCTCCCAAATATCACTTAGCAGATTCCACGAGAAGAGTGTTAGCAAACAGCTGCATGAACCGAAAAGTGGAACTCTGTGAGATGAACTCAGAGATCAGAAAGACTTTTTCCAGAAATCTTCCTTCTCCTTTTATCTGGGGATACTTCCTTTGGCTGTATAGTCCTCCAAGCAATCCGAAATATCGGTTCTCAAATTCTCAGAAGATTCTCAGAAAGCTTCTTTCTAGTTTTTATTTGAGGATATGTCTTTTGACCGTGTAGACTTCAATAAGGAAAAAATATCACTTCTCAGGTTCCCCAAAAACAGTGGTAACATCTACTCCAGGAAAGCAAACTGTTACTCTGTGAGACGAATTCACACATCAGAGAACAGTTTCTCAGAAACATTCTTTCTACTTTTCATCTGAGGATATTTCTTATTTCACCACATGCCTCAGTGAACTCCCAATAAACACTTTGCCGATTACAGGAACACAGTGTTAGCAAACTCCTTCATGAAGAGAAAGGTGTAATTTTGTGAGGTGAATTCACACATAATAAAGAGGTTTCTAAGAAAGTTTCTTTCTCGTTTTTTGTTTTTGTTTGTGTTTTGTTTTGTTTTTTTGAGGATAATTCCTCTGACAGCAAAGGCTTCAATGCGATCCAAAATATCATTTCTGAGATTCCCCAAAAACACTGGTAACACACTGCTCCATCAAACGAATGTTTAGCTATGAGAGATGAATTGACACATCAGATATCCTTTTCTCAGAAAGCTTCTTTCTGTTTTTCTTCTGAGGATATTTCCTTTTTTACCTTATGTCTCTATGCGTTCCAAATATCCTTTTGCAGATTCCACCAAAACAGTGGTAGCACACTGTTTCATGAAGAGGAAGGTGTATTTCATTGGGATGAATTCACACATCACAGAGAAGTTTCCCAGAAAGCTTTTTTCTAACTTTCATTTGAGGATACATCCTTTGTCTTCTCAGGTTTCAATGAGATAAAAAATATCTCTTTTCAGTTATCCCAAAAAGAGTGGTAATAGATTGCTCCAAGAAAAGAAAGTGTAACTCTGTGAGTCGAATTCACACATCAGAAAACAGTTTCTCATAAAGGTTCTTTCAAGTTTTCATCTGAGGCTATTTCCTTTTTCACCATATGCCTCTGGGAAATCTCAAATATCACTTTGTAGATTACAGGAACACAGTGATAGCAAACTACTTCATGAAGAGAAACGAATAATTCTGTAAGGTGAATTCTCACATCACATAGAAGTTTCTCAGAAAGTTTCTTTGTAGTTTTTATTTGAAGATACTTCCTTTTCCCACGTAGGCTTCAATGTAATAAAAAATAACACTTCTCAGATTCTGTAAAACAGTGGTAACAGACTTCTCCATGAAAAGAAAGTGTAATTTTGAGAGATGAATTCACACATCAGGTAACAGTTTCTCAGAAACCTTCTTTCTAGTTTTCATTTCAGGATATTTCCTTTTTCACCATATGCCTCAGGGCACTCCCTAATAAAACTATGTAGATTACAGCAACACAGTGTTAGTAAACTCCTTCATGTAGAGAAAGGTGTAATTCTGTGAGGTGTATTCACACATAATAAAGATGTTTCTCAGAAAACTTCTTTCTCGTTTTTATTTGAGGATATTTCCTTTGTCAGCTTAGGTTTAAATGCAATCCAAAATATCATTTCTGAGATTCCCCAAATCACTAGTAACAGACTGCTCCATGAAACTAATGTTTAACACTGTGAGATGAATACCACATCAGAAATCAGTTTCTCAGAAAGCTTCTTTCTGGTTTTCATCTTAGGATATTTCCTTTTTTACCTTATGCCTCTATGCGCAGCCAAATATCCTTTTGCAGATTCCACGAAAACCATGGTAGCAAATTGTTTCATGAAGAGGAAGGTGTATTTCATTGGGATGAATTCACACATCACAGAGAAGTTTCCCAGAAAGCTTTTTTCCAAATTTCATTTTAAGATACTTCCTTTGTCTTCTTAGGCTTCAATGCGATAAAAAAAATCCCTTTCAGATTCCCCAAAAAAAGTGGTATCAGGCTGCTCCAGGAAAAGAAAGTGTAACTCTCTGAGACGAATTCACACATCAGAGAACAGTTCCTCAGAAACCTTCTTTCTACCTTTCAACTGATGATATTTCATTTTTCACCTTATGCCTCAGTGCACTCCCAAATATCACTTTGCAGATTACAGGAACACAGTGTTAGCAAACTCCTTCAAGAAGAGAAAGGTGTAATTCTGCGAGGTGAATTCGCACATAATAGAGATGTTTCTCAGAATGCTTCTTTCTAGTTTTTATTTGAGGATATTTCCTTTGTCTGCATAGGCTTCAATGCGATAAAAAATATCACTTCTCAGGTCCCACAAAAACAGTGGTAACAGACTGCCTCAGGAAAGGAATATGTAACTCTGTGAGACGAATTCACACATCAGAGAACAGTTTGTGAGAAACCTTCTTTCTAATTTTCATCTGAGAATATTTCCTTTTTCAACATATCCCTCAGTGCACTCCCAAATATCACTTGGCAGATTACAGGAACATTGTGTTACCAACCTCCTTCATGAAGAGAAAGGTGTAATTTTGTGAGGTGAATTCACACATCACGAGGAAGTTTCTCAGAAAACTTCTTTCTAGGTTTTATTTGAGGATATTTCCTTTGTTCAAGTAGACTTCAAAGCGATAAAAAATATCACTTCTCAGATTCCCCAAAAACAGTGGTAACAGACTTCTCCATGAAAAAAGAATGTAACTCTGTGAGACGAATTCACACATCAGAGAATAGTTTCTCAGAAACCTTTTTTAGTTTTCCTCTGAGGATACTTCTTTTTTTACCTTATGCCTCTATACACTCCGAAATATCCTTTTGCAGATTCCACGAAAACAATACTAGTAAACTGTTTCAAGAAGAGGAAGGTGTATTTCATTGGGATGAATTCACACATCAAAGAAAAGTTTCCCAGAAAGCTTTTTTGTAACTTTCATTTGAGGCTACTTCCTTTGTCTTCTTAGGCTTCGATGGGATAAAAAATATCCTTTTTCAGATTCCCCAAAAAGAGTGGTGACAGACTGCTCCAGGAAAAGAAAGTGTAACTCTCTGAGACGAATTCACACATCAGAGAACAGTTTCTCAGAAACCTTCTTTCTAGTTTTCATCTGATGATATTTCCGTTTTCACCATATGCCTCAGGGCGCTCCCAAATATCACTTTGCAGATTACAGGAACACAGTGTTAGCATACTTCTTCATGAAGAGAAAGGTGTAATTCAGTGAGGTAAATTCACAAATCATAAAGAATTTTCTCAGAAAGCTTCTTTCCAGTTTTATTTGAGGATATTTCCTTTTACCACGTAGGCTTCAATGCGATAAAATTATCACTTCTTCGGTTCCCCCAAAAACAGTGGTAACAGACTGCTCCATGAAAACAAAGTGTAACTCTGTGAGACGAATTCACACATCAGAGAAGAGTTTCTAAGAAACCTTCTTCTAGTTTTCATCTGAGGATATTCCCTTTTTCAACATATGCCTCAGTGCACTCCCAAATATCATTTTTCAGATTACAGGAACACAGTTTTAGCAAACTCGTTTATGAAGAGAGAGGTGTAATTCTGTGAAGTGAATTCTCAGTTAATAAAGATGATTCTCAGAAAGCTTCCTTCTCGTTTTTATTTGAGGATATTTCCTTTGTGAATATATGCTTCAATGCAATGCAAAATATCATTTCTGAGATTCCCCAAAACACTGGTAACAGACTGCTCCATAAAAGGAATGTTTAACTCTGTGAGATGAATTCACACATCAGAGAACAGTTTCTCAGAAACCTTCTTTCTAGTTTTCATTTGAGGATATTTCCTTTTTCACGATATGCCACAGTGCACTCCCAAATATCACTTTGCAGATTACAGGAACACAGTGTTAGCAAACTCCTTCATGAAGAGAAAGGTGTAGTTCTGTGAGGTGAATTCACACATTACAAAGAAGTTTATCAGAAAGGTTCTTTCTAGTTTTTATTTGAGGATATTTCTTTTGTCAGCATAGGCTTCAATGCGATTCGAAATATCATTTCTGAGATTCCCCTATAACACTGGTAACAGACTGTCTATGAAAGGAATTTTTAACTCTGTGAGATGAATTCACACATCAGAAATCAGTTTCTCAGAAAGCTTCTTTCTGGTTTTCATCTGAGGATATTTCCTTTTTTACCTTATGCTTCTATGTGCTAACAAATATCTGTTTACAGATTCCACGAAAACAGTGGTAGCAAACTGTTTCATGAAGAGGAAGGTGTATTTCATTGGGATGAATTCACAATTCCCAGAGAAGTTTCCCAGAAAGGTTTTTCCTAACTTTCATTTGAGGATACTTCCTTTGTCTTCTTATGCTTTGGTGCGATAAAAAATATCCCTTTTCAGATTCCCCAAAAAGAGTGGTAACATACTGCTCCAGGAAAAGAAAGTGTAACTCTGTGACACGAATTCACACATCAGAGAACAGTTTCTCAGAAAGCCTCTTTCTAGTGTTTCTTTGAGGATATTTGCTTTGTCCGCCTAGGTTTCAATGCGATAAAAATATCACTTCTCAGGTTCCCCAAAAACAGTGGTAACAGACTGCTCCAGGAAAAGAAAGTGTAACTATGTGAGACGACTTCGCACATCAGAGAACTGTTTCCCAGAAACCGTCTTTCTACTTTTCATCAGAGGATATTTCCTTTTTCGCCATATGCCTTAGTGCACTCCCAAATATCCCTTTGCAGATTACAGGACCACAGTGTTAGCAAACTCCTTCATGAAGCGAAAGAGGTAATTCTGTGAGCTGAATTCACACGTCACAAAGAAGTTTCTCGGAAAGCTTCTTTCTAGTTTTTCTTTGAGGATATTTCCTTTGTCCGCATAGGCTTCAATGCGATAGAAATATCACTTCTTAGGTTCCCCAAAAACAGTGGTAACAGACTGCTCCAGGAAAAGAAAGTGTAACTCTGTGAGACAAATTCACACAACAGAGAAGAGTTTCTCAGAAAACTTCTTTATTGTTTTCATCTGAGGATATTTCCTTTCTTACCTATGTCTCTGCATTCCCAAATATCCTTTTGCAGATTCCATGAAACCAATGCTAGCAAACTGTTTCAAGAAGGGGAAGGTGTATTTCATTGGGATGAATTCACACATCACAGAGAAGTTTCAGAAAGCTTTTTTCTAACTTTCATTTAAGGATACTTCCTTTTTCTTCTTAGACTTCAATGCAATAAAAAATATCCCTTTTCAGATTCCCCAAAAAGAGTGGTAACAGACTCCTCTAGGAAAAGAAAGTGTAACTCTGTGAGACGAATTTACACATCAGAGAACTCTTTCTAAGAAACCTCTTACTACTTTTCATCTGAGGATATTTCCTTTTTCACCATATGCCTCAGTGCACTCCCAAATATCACTTTGCAGATTACAGGAACACAGTGTTAGCAAACTCCTTCATGAAGGGAAAGGTGTAATTCTGCGAGGTGACTTCACACATAATAAAGATGTTTCTCAGAAAGCTTCTTTCTCATTTTTATTTGAAGATATTTCCTTTGTCAGCATAGGCTTCAATGCGATTCAAAATATCATTTCTGAGATTCCCCTAAAATACTGGTAACAGACTGCTCCATGAAACGAAGGTTTAACTGTGTGAGATAAATTCACACATCAGAAATCAGTTTCTCAGAAAGCTTCTTTCTGGTTTTCATCTGAGGATAGTTCCTTTTTTACCTTATGCTTCTATGCGCTCCCAAATATCCTTTTTCAGATTCCACGAAAACAGGTTTAGCAAACTGTTTCATGAAGAGGAAGGTGTATTTCATTGGCATGAATTCACACATCACAGAGAAGTTTCCCAGAAAGATTTTTACTAACTTTCATTTTAGGATACTTCCTTTGTCTTCTTAGGCTTCGAGGCGATAAAAAAATATCCCTTTCAGATTCCCCAAAAAGAGTGGTAACAGACTGCTCCAGAAAAAGTATTTGTAACTCTGTGAGACGAATTCACACGACAGAGAACAGTTTCTCAGAAACCTTCTTTCTAGTTTTCAACCGAGGATATTTCCTTTTTCACCATAAGCCTCATAGCACTCCCAAATACCACTTTGCCGATTATAGGAACACTGTGTTAGCAAATTCCTTCGTGAAGAGAAAGGAGTAATTCTGTGAGGTGAATACACATCACAAAGAAGATTATCAGAAAGGTTCTTTCTCGTTTTTATTTGAGAATATGTCCTTTGTCAGCCTAGGTTTCAATGCGATTCGAAATATCATTTCTGAGATTCCCCTAAAACACTGGTAACAGATTGCTCCATAAAATAATGTTTAACTCTGTTAGATGAATTCACAAATCAGATCAGTTTCTCAGAAAGCTTCTTTCAAGTTTTCATCTGGGGATATTTCCTTTTTTACCTTATGCTTCTGTGCGCTCCCAAATATCCATTTGCAGATTCCATCAAAAGAGAGGTAGCACACTGTTTCATGAAGAGGAAGATGTATTTCATTGGGATGAATTCACACATCACAGAGAAGTTTCCCAGAAAGCTTTTTTCTAACTTTCATTTGAGGACACTTAATTTGTCTTCTTTGGCTTCGATGCGAGAAAAAATATCCTTTTTCAGATACCGCAAAAAGAGTGGTAACAGACTGCTCCATGAAAAGAAAATGTAACTCAGTGAGAAGAATTCACACATCAGATAACAGTTTCTCAGAAACCTTCTCTCTAGGTTTCATCTGATGATTTTCCTTTCTCACCCTATGCCTCATTGTACTCCCAAATATCACTTTGCAGATTACAGGAACACAGTGTTAGCAAACTCATTCATGAAGAGAAAGTTGTAATTCTGTGAGGTGAATTCACACATCACAAAGAAGTTTCTCAGAAAGCTTCTTTCTACTTTTTATTGCAGGATATTTCCTTTTCCACGTAGGCTTCAATGCGATAAAAATATCACTTCTCAGGTTCCACCAAAAACAGTGGTAACAGACTGCTCCAGGAAAAGAAAGTGTAAATCTGTGAGATGAATTCACACAACAGAGAACAGTTTCTCAGAAACCTTCTTTCTAGGTTTAGTCTGAGGATATTTCCTTTTTTACCTTATGCCTCTATGCGCTACCAAATATCCTTTTTTCAGATTCCACGAAAACAATGCTAGTAATCTGTTTCAAGAAGAGGAAGGGGTATTTCATGGAGGTGAATTCACACATCACAGAGAAATTTCCCTGAAAGCTGTTTTGTAACTTTCACTTGAGGATACTTCCTTTGTCCTCTTAGGCTTCAATGCGATCAAAAATATCCCTTTTCAAATTCCCCAAAAAGAGTGGTAACTGACTGCTCCAGAAAAAGAATTTGCAAATCTGTGAGAAGAATTCACACGACAGAAAACAGTTTCACAGAAATCTTCTTTCTAGTTTTCATCCGAGGATATTTCCTTTTTCACCATAAGCCTCAGAGCACTCCCAAATATCACATTGCCGATTACAGGAACACAGTGTTAGCAAACTCCTTCATGAAGAGAAAGGTGTAATTCTGTGAGGTGAATTCAGACATTAAAAAGAAGTTTCTCAGAAATCTTCCTTCTAGTTTTTATTTCAGGATATTTCCTTCGTCTGCCTAGGCTTCAATGCGATCAAAAATATCACTTCTCAAGTTCCCCAAAAACAGTGGTGACAGACTGCTCCAGGAAATGAAAGTGTAACACTGTGAGACGAATTCATACATCAGAGAACAGTTTCTCAGAAACCTTCTTTCTAGTTTTCATTTGAGGATATTTCCTTTTTCACCATATGCCTCAGTGCACTCCCAAATATCGCTTTGCAGATTACAGGAACACAGTGTTAGCAAACTCCTTCTTGAAGAGAAAGTTGTAATTTTGTAAGGTGAATTCACACATCAAAAAGAAGTTTTCAGAGAGCTTCTTTACAATTTTTTTTGAGGATATTTCCTTTCTCTGTGTAGGCTTCAATGCAATAAAATTATCACTTCTCAACTTCCCCAAACACAATGGTAATAGACTGTTCCATGAATGGAAAGTATAACTGTGGGAGACGAATTCACACATCAGAGAACAGTTTCTCAGAAACCTTCTTTCTAGTTTTCATCTGAGGACATTTCCATTTTCAACATATGTCTCAGTGCACTCCCAAATATCATTTTTCAGACTACAGGAACACAGTGTTAGCAAACTCCTTCATGAAGAGAAAGGTGTAATTCTGTGAGGTGAATTCACACATCACGAAGAAGTCTCTCAGAAAGCTTCTTTCTAGTTTTTATTTGAGGATATTTTCTTTTTCAGCATAGGGTTCAATGCGATTCAAAATGCCATTTCTGATATTCGCCAAAACCACTGGTAACGGAGTGCTCCACGAAGCGAATGTTTAACTCTGTGAGATGAATTCACACATCAGAAATCAGTTTCTCTGTAAGCTTCTTTCTGGTTTTCATCTGAGGATATTTCCTTTTCTACCTTATGCCTCTATGCGCTCCATAATATCCTTTGCAGATTCCACGAAAACAATGGTAGCAAACTGTTTCATGAAGAGGAAGGTGTATTTCATTGGGATGAATTCACGCATCAAAGACAAGTGTCCCAGAAAGCTTTTCTCTAACTTTCATTTGAGAATACTTCCTTTGTCTTCTTAGGCTTCAATGTGATAAAAAAATATCCCTTTTCAGATCCCCCAAAAAGAGTTGTAACAGACTGCTCCAGGAAAAGAAAGTGTAACTTTGTGAGACAAATTCACACATCAGAGAACAGTTTCTCAGAAACCTTCTTGTTAGTTTTCATCTGAGGATATTTCCTTTTTCAACATATGCCTCAGTGCGCTCCCAAATATCACTTTGTAGATTACAGGAACACAATGTTAGCAAAAACTTCATGAAGACAAAGGTGTAGTTCTATGAGGTGAATTCACACATCGCAAAGAAGTTTCTCAGAAAGCTTCTTTCTATTTTTTATGTGAGAATATTTCCTTTGTCCATGTAGACTTCAAAGTGATTAAATAATCACTTCTCAGGTTCCCCAAAAACAGTGGTAGCACACTCTTCCATGAAAAGAAAGTGTAACTCTATGAGATGAATTCACACATTAGAGAACAGTCTCTCAGAAACCTTTTCTCTAGTTTTCATCTAAGGATATTTCATTTTTCACCACATGCCCCAGTGCACTCCCAAATATCACCTTGCAGATTAGAGGAACACAGTTTTAGCAAACTCCTTCTTGAAGAGAAAGGTGTTATTGTGGGAGATAAATTCCCACATCACAAAGAAGTTTCTTAGAAAGCTTCTTTCTCGTTTTTATTTGAGGATATTTCCTTTGTCCACGTAGGCTTCAATGCGATCAAAATATCATTTCTGAGATTCCCCAAAAACTCTGGTAACAGACTGCTCCATGAAACGAATGTTTAACTCTGTGAGATGAAATCACACATCAGAAATCAGTTTATCAGAAAGTTTCTTTCTGGTTTTCATCTGAGAATATCTCCTTTTTTACCTTATGCCTGTATGCACTCCCAAATATCCTTTTGCAGATTCCACAAAAGCAGTGGTAGCAAACTGTTTCATGAAGAGGAAGGTGTATTTCATTGGGATGCATTGACACGTCACAGAGAAGTTTCCCAGAAAGCTTTTTTCTAACTTTCATTTGAAGATACTTCCTTTGTCCTCTCAGGCTTCAATGCGATTAAAAAAATCCCTTTTCAGATTCCTCAAAAAGAGTGGTAACAGACTGCTCCATGAAAAGAAATTGTAACTCTTTGAGTCAAATTCACATATCAGACACAGTTTCCCAGAAACCTTCTTTCTACTCTTTATCTCAGGATATTTCCTTTTTCACCAGATGCCTCAGTGCACTCTCAAATATCACCTTGCAGATTACAGGAACACAGTATTAGCAAACTCCTTCATGAAGAGAAAGGTGCAGTTCTGTGAGGTGAATTCACACATCACAAAGAAGTTTCTCAGAAGCTACTTTCTACTTTTTATTTGAGAATATTTCCTTAGTCCACGTTGACTTCAAAGGGATTAAAATATCACTTATCAGGATCCCCTAAAACAGTGGTAGCACACTGCACCATGAATAGAAAGTGTAACTCTCTGAGACGAATTCACACATCAGAGAACAGTTTCTCAGAAACCTTCCTTCTAGTTTTCACCTGAGGATATTTCATTTTTCACCATATGCCTCAGTACACTCTCAAACATCACTTTGCAGATTACAGGAACACAGTGTTAACAAATTCCTTCTTGAAGAGAAAGGTGTCATTGTGTGAGATGAATTCACACATCACAAAGAAGTTTCTCAGAAAGATTTTTTCTAACTTTCATCTGAGGATACTTCCATTTTCTTCTCAGACTTCATTGCGATAAAAAATAACCCGTTTCAAATTCCCCAAAAAGAGTGGTAAGAGACTGCTCCAGGAAAAAAAAAATTGTAACTCTGTGAGACGATTTCACACATCAGAGAACAGTTTCTCAGATACCTTCTTTCTAGTTTTCATCTGAGGATATTTCCTTTTTCACCCTAGGCCTCGGTGCACTCCCAAATATCACTTTGTAGATTACAGGACACAGTGTTAGCAATCTCTTTCATGAAGAGAAAGGTGTAATTCTGTGAGGTGAATTCACACATCACAAAGAAGATTCTCAGAAAGCTTCTTTCTAGTTTTTATTTGAGGATATGTCCTTTGTTGGCGTAGGCTTCAATGCGATAAAAATATCACTTCTCAGATTCCCCAGAAACAGTGGTAACAGACTGCTCCATTAAAAGAAAATGTAACTCTGTGAGATGAATTCACACATCAGAGAATAGTTTCTCAGAAACCTTCTTTCTACTTTTCATCTGAGGATATTGCCTTTTTCACCATATGCCTCAGTGCACTCCAAAATATCACTTTGCAGATTACACGAACACAGTGTTAGCAAACATCTTCATGTGAGAAAGGTGTAATTCTGTGAGGTGAATTCACACATCACAAAGAAGTTTCTCAGAAAGCTTGTGTCTCATTTTTATTTGAGGATATTTCCTTTGCTCAAGTAGGCTTCAATGCGATAAAAAATATCACCTGTAAGATTCCCGAAAAAACGTGGTAACAGATAGCTCCAGGAAAAGAAAGTGTAACTCTGTGAGACGAATTCACACATCAGAGAACAGTTTCTCAGAAACCTTCTTTCTAGTTTTCATCTGAGGATATTTCCTTTTTCCCATAAGCCTCAGAGCAGTTCCAAATATCACTTTGTCGATTACAGGAACACAGTGTTAGCAAACCCCTTCATGAAGACACAGGTGTAATTATCTGAGGTGAACTCACACATTCCAAAGAAGATTCTCAGAAAGCTTCTTTCTAGTTTTTATTTGAGGATATGCCCTTTGTCCGCGTAGGCTTCAATGCGATAAAAATATCACTTCTCAGCCTCCCCAATAATAGTGGTAACAGACTGCTCCATGAAAGGAAAGTGTAACTCTGTGAGACGAATTCACACATCAGAGAACAGTTTCTCAGAAACCTTCTTTCTGGTTTTCATCTGAGGAAATTTCCTTTTTTACTTTATGCCTCTATGCCCTCCCAAATAACCTTTTGCAGATTCCACGAAAACAGTGGTAGTAAACTGTTTCATGAACAGGAAGGTGTATTTCGTTGGGACAAATTCACACAATACAGAGAAGTTTCCCAGAAAGCTTTTTTCTAACATTCATATTAAGGTACTTCTTTTATCTTGTTAGGCTTCAATGCGAATAAAAAATATCCCTTTTCAGATTCCCCAAAAAGAGTGGCAACAGATTGCTCCAGGAAAAGAAATTGGAATTCTGTGAGACGAATTCACACATCAGAGAACAGTTTCTCAGAAACCTTCCTAGTTTTCATCTGAGGATATTTCCTTTTTCACCATATTCCTCAGCGCACTCCCAAATATCACTTTCCAGATTACACGAACACAGTGTTAGCAAACTCCTTCATGAAGAGAAAGGTGTAATTTGTGAGGTGTATTCACACATAATAAAGTTGTTTCTATGAAAGCTTCCTTCTCGTTTTTATTTGAGGATATTTCCTTTGTCAGCATAGGCTTCAGTGCGATCCAAAATATCATTTCTGAGATTCCTCAAAAACACTGGTAACAGACTGCTCCATGAAACGAATGTTTAACTCTGTGAGATGAATCACAAGTCAGTTTCTCATACATCAGAAGTCAGTTTCTCAGAAACTTCTTTCTTGTTTTCATCTGAGGATATTTCCTTTTTTACCTTATGCCTCTATGCGCTCCCAAATATCTTTTTGCAGATTCCACGAAAACAGTGGTAGCAAACTGTTTCATGAAGAGTTTTTTCCAGAAAGCTTTCTCTAGCTTTCATTTGAGGATAGTTCGTTTGTCTTCTTAGGCTTCAAAGAGATATGTATCCCTTCTCAGATTCCCAAAAAAAAAAAGAGTGGTAACAGACTGCTCCAGGAAAAGAAAGCGTAACTCTGTGAGACGAATTCACACATCAGAAAACAGTTTCTCAGAAACCTTCTTTCTAGTTTTCACCTGAGGATATTTCCTTTTTCACCTGATGCCTCAGTGCAACACCAAATATCACTTTGCAGATTATAGGAACACAGTGGTAGCAAACTCCTTCATGAAGAGAAAGGTGTAATTCTGTGAGGTGAATTCACACATCACGAAGAAGTCTCTCAGAAAGCTTTTTTCTATTTTTTATTTGAGGATATTTCCTTTGTCCGTGTCGGCTTCTATGTGGTAAAAATATCAATTCTCAGATTCCCCAAAAACATTGGTAACAGATTGCTCAATGAAACGAATGTTTAAGTCTTTGAGATGAATTCACACATCAGAAATCAGTTTCTCAGAAAGCTTCTTTCTAGTTTTCAACTGAGGATATTTTATTTTTCATCATATACCTCTGTGCACTCCCAAATATCACTTTGCAGATACAGGAACACAGTGTTATCAAACTACTTCAAGAAGAGAAAGGTGTAACTCTGTGTGGTGAATTCACAAGTAATACAGGTGATGGTCACAAAGCTTCTTTCTCGTTTTTATTTCAGGATATTTCCTTTGTCAGCATATTCTTCAATGTGATCCAAAATATCATTTCTGAGATTCCCCAAAAACACTGGTAACAGACTGCTCCATGAAATGAATGTTTTACTCTGTAAGATGAATTCACACATCAGAAACCAGTTTCTCGGAAAGTTTCCTTCTGGTTTTCATCAGCAGATGTTTCCTTTTTTATCTTATGCCTCTATGCGCTACCAAATATCCTTTTGCAGATTCCACGAAAACAGTGGTAGCAAACTGTTTAATGAAGAGGAAAGTGTATTTCATTGTGATGAATTCACACATCACAGAGAAGTTTCCCAGAAAGTTTTTCTAACTTTCATTTGAGGATACTTCCTTTGTCTTCTTAGGCTTCAATGCGATCAAAAATATCCCTTTTCAGATTGCCTAAAAAGAGTGGTAACAGACTGCTCCAGGAAAAAAAAGTGTAACAATGAGACGAATTTACACATCAAAGAACAGTTTCTCAGAAACCTTCTTTCTAGTTTTCATCTAATGATATTTACTTTTTCACCGTATTATCTGTGCACTCCCAAATATCACTTTGCAGATTACAGGAACACAGTGTTAGCAAACTCCTTCATGAAGAGAAAGTTGTAATTCTGTGAGGTGAATTCACACATCACAAAGTTTCTCAGAAAGCTTTTTTCTAGTTTTCATTTGAGGATATTTCCTTTGTCCACGTAGGCTTCAATGCGATAAAAAAAAATCACTTCATAGGTTTCTCAAAAACAGTGGTAACAGACTGTTCCGTGAAAAGAAAGTGTAACTCTCAGACGAATTCACACATCAGAGAACGGTTTCTCAGGAATCTTCTTTCTACTTTTCATCTGAGGATATTCCCTTTTTCATCATATGCCTCAGTGCACTCCGAAATATCACTTTGCAGTTTACAGGAACACAGTGTTAGCAAACTCCTTCATGAAGAGAAAGAGGTAATTCTGTGAGGTGAATTCACACATCACAAAGAAGTTTCTCAGAAAGCTTCTTTCTAGTTTTTATTTGAGGATATTTTCTTTGTCTGTGTAGGCTTCAATGCGATAAAAATATCACTTCTCAGATTCCCCAAAAACGGTGGTAACCGACTGCTTCAGGAAAAGAAAGTTTAACTCTGTGAGACGAATTCACACAATGGAGAACAGTTTATCAGAAACCTTCTTTCTAGATTTCATCTGAGGATATTTCCTTTCTTATCTTATGCCTCTTTGCACTCCCAAATATCACTTTGCTGATTACAGGAACACAGTGTTAGCAAACTCCTTCCTGAAGAGAAAAGTGTAATTCTGTGAGGTGAATTCACACATCACAAAGAAGATTCTCAGAAAGCTTCTTTCTAGTTTTTATTTGAGGATATGTCCTTTGTCCACGTACGCGTCAATGCGATAAAAATATCCGTTCTCTAGCTTCCCAAAAACAGTGGTAACAGACTGTTCCAGGAAAAGAAAGTGTAACTCAGTGAGTCGAATTCACACATCAGAGAAAATTTTCTCAGAAACCTTCTTTCTGCTTTTCTTCTGAGGATATTTCCTTTTTTACCATAGGCCTCAATGTGCTCCCGAATATCACTTTACAGATTCCACAAAAAAGAGTGTTAGCAAATTGCTACAAGAAGGGAAAGGTGAGTCTCTGTGTGATGAATTCACACATCAGAAAGCAAGTTCTCAGAAAGATTCTATCTAGCATTATCTGAGGATACTTCCTTTTTCACCATAGCCCTCAAAGCCCTCTCAAATATCAATTTACATATTCCACGAGAATAGTGTTAGCAGTCCTCCTCATGAACACTAAGTTGTAACTCTGGGAGATGAATTCATATATCACAAAGAAGTTTCTGAGAAAGCTTCTTTCACGTTTTTATCTGAGGATATTTCCTTTGTCCTTACATTCTTCAAAGCGATCCGAAATATCAGTTCTCAGATTCCACAAAAAAAGGGCTAGAAAACGGCTCCTAGAAATACAGGGATAATTCAGAGAGTTGAATTCACACATCACAAAGCCGTTTCTCAGAAAGCATCATTCTAGTTTTTCTCTGAGAATATTTTTTTTGTCACCCTAAGTTTCATTGCACTACGAATTATCCGATTGCAGATTTCAAGAAAACTGTGTTAGCAAACAGATCAATGAAGAGGAACGTGTATCTCTGTGAGTTGCATTCACACATCACAATGCAATTTCTCTGAATGCTTCTTTCCATTTTTTATCTGTGGATATTTCCTATTTCATCATAGGCGTCCATGTGCTCCCAAATATCACTTTGCAGATTCTGTGAGAACAGCGTTAGTAAACTGCTACGAGAAGGTAAAGGTGAATCTCTGTGTGATGAATTCATACATCAGAAAGCAAGTTCTCAGAATTCTTCTTTCTAGTTATTATCTGAGGTTACTTCCTTTTTCTCCATAGGCCTCAAAGAGCTTCCAAATATCACTTTGCAGATTCCACGAGAACAGTGTTAGCAAACTGCCTCATGAGGACTAAGTTGTAACTCTGAAGATGAATTCATATATCACAAAGAAGTTTCTCAGAAAGCTCCCTTCACGTTTTTATCTGGGGATATTTCCTTTGTCCTTATATTCTTTAAATCGATCTGAAATATCAGTTCTCAGATTCCACAAAAAAGGGCTAGCCAAAGGTTCCACGAAATTCAGGAGTAAGTCAGTGAACTGAATTCACATATCTCAAAACAGATTCTCAGAAAGCTTCTTTCTAATTTTTCTCTGAGGATATTTCCTTTGTCACCCTAAGCTTCATTGCACTAAGAAGTATCCGAGTACAGATTTCAAGAAAACTATCTTAGCAAAGTGATCAATGAAGAGGAACGTGTTTTTCTGGGAGTTGCATTCACACATCACAATGCACTTTCTCAGAATGCTTCTTTAAAATTTTTATCTGTGGATATTTCCTTTCTCACCATAGGCCTCAATTCGCTCCAAATATCTCTTCACAGATTCCACGAAAACAGTGTTAGCAAACTGCTAAGAGAAGGGAAAGGAGAATCTCTGTGTGATGAATTCACACATCCGAAAGCAAGTTCTCAGAAAGCTTCTTTCTAGTTATTATCTGAGGATACCTCCTTTTTCACCAAAGCCCCCAGTGCGCTCCCAAATATCACTTTGCAGATTCCACGAGAACAGTGTTAGCAAACTGCCTCATGAAGACTAAGTTGTAACTCTGGGAGATGAATTCATGTATCACAAAGAAGTTTCTCAGAAAGCTTCTTTCACGTTTTTATCTGAGGATATTTCCTTTGTCCTTGTGCTCTTCAAAGAGATCCAAAATATCAGTTCTCAGATTCCACAAAAACAAAGCTACCAAACGGCTCCAAGAAATACAGGGGTAACTCAGTGAGTTGAATTCACACATCACAAAGTAGTTTCTCAGAAAGCTTCTTTCTTGTTTTTATCTTGGGACGTTTCCTTTGTCACCATAAGCTTCGTTGCACTAAGAAGTATCTGAGTGCAAATTTCAAGAAAACTGTGTTAGCAAACTGATTAATGAAGAGAAAAGTGTATCTCTGTGAGTTGCATTCACACATCACAATATAGTTTCTCAGAACGCTTCTTTCCAGTTTTTATCTGTGGATATTTCCTTTCTCACCATAGGCCTCAATGCGCTTCCAAATATCACTTTACAGATTCCACGAAAAGACTGTTAGCAAACTGCTACAAGAACGGAAAGGTGAATCTCTGTGTGATGAATTCACACATCACAAAGCAAGTTCTCAGAAAGCTTCTTTCTGGTTATTATCTGAGGATACTTCGTTTTTCACCATAGGACTCAAAGTGCTCCCAAATATCAATTTGCAGATTCCACAAGAACAGAGTTAGCAAATTGCCTCATGAAGACTCAGTTGTAACTCTGGGAGATGAATTATATATAACAAAGAAGTTTCTGAGAAAGCTTCTTTCACGTTTTTATCTGAGGATATTTCCTTTGTCCTTATATTCTTCAAAGCGATCCGAAATATCAGTTCTCAGATTCCACAAAAAAAGGGCTAGCAAACGACTCCAAGAAATACAGGGGTAACTCAGTGAGTTGAATTCACACATCACAAAGCAGATTCTCAGAAAGTTTCTTTCTAGTTTTTCTCTGAGGATATTTTCTTTGTCACCCTAAGTTTCATTGTGCTAAGAAGTATCCGATTGCAGATTTCAAGAAAACTGTTTTAGCAACTGATTAATGAAGAGGAACATGTATCTCTGTGAGCTGAATTCAAACCTCACAAAGCAGTCTCTCAGAAAGCTTCTTTCTAGTTTCCTTTGTCACGCTAAGATTTCCCATGTCAGGCTAAGATTCATTGAGCTAAGAAGTATCCAATTGCAGATTTCAAGGAAACTGTTCTGGCAAACTGATCAATGAATAGGAAAGTGTATCCCTGTGAGTTGCATTCACACGTCAGAATGCAGTTTCTCAGAATGCTTCTTTCCAGTTTTTATTTGTGGATATTTCCTTTTTCACCAGAGCACCCAATGCGCTCCCAAATATCACTTTGCAGATTCCACGAGAACAGTGTTAGCAAACTGCTTCATGAAGACTAAGTTGTAACTCTGGAAGATGAATTCATTTATCACAAAGAAGTTTCTCAGAAAGCTTCTTTCATGTTTTTATCTGAGGATATTTCCTTTGTCCTTATATTCTTCAAAGCGATCTGAAACATCTGTTCTCAGATTCCACAATAAAAGGACTAGCAAATGGCTCCACGAAATACAGGGGTAACTCAGTGAGTTTAATTCACACATCAAAGCAGTCTCTCAGAAAGCTTCATTCTAGTTTTTCTCTGAGGATATTTCCTTTGTCACCATAAGCTTCATTGTGCTAAAAAGTATCCGACTGCAAGTTTCAAGAAAACTGTGTTAGCAACCTGATTAATGAAGAGAAAAGTGTATCTCTGTGAGTTGCATTCACACATCACAATGTAGCTTCCCAGAATGCTTCTTTCCAGTTTTTATCTGTGGATATTTCCTTTTTCACCATAGGCCTCAATGCGCTCTCAAATATCACTTTACAGATTCCACAAAAAGAGTGTTAGCAAACTGCTACAAGAACGGAAAGGTGAATCTCAGTGTGATGAATTCACACATCACAAAGCAAGTTCTCAGAAAGCTTCTTTCTAGTTATTATCTGAGGATACTTCCTTTTTCACCATAGGCCTCAAAGCGCTCCCATATATCAATTTGCAGATTCCACGAGAACAGTGTTAGCAAACTGCCTCATGAAATCTAAGTTGTAACTCTGGGAGATGAATTCATATATCACAAAGAAGTTTCTGAGAAAGCTTCTTTCACGTTTTTATCTGGGGATATTTCCTTCGTCCTTATACTCTTCAAAGTGATCCGAAATATCAGCTCTCAGATTCCACAAAAATAGGTCTAGCAAACGGCTCCAAGAAATACAGGTGTAACTCAGTGTGTTGAATTCACACATCACAAAGTAGTTTCTCAGAAAGCTTCTTTCTAGTTTTTTTTAGAGGATATTTCCTTTGTCATGCTAAGATTCATTGAGCTAAGAAATATCCAATTGCAGATTTCAAGGAAACTGTTTTAGCAAACTGATCAATGAATAGGAAAGTGTATCTCTGTCAGTTGCATTCACACGTCTGAATGCAGTTTCTCAGAACGCTTCTTTCCAGTTTTTATTTGTGAATATTTCCTTTTTCACCAAAGCCCCCAATGCGCTCCCAAATATCACTTTGCAGATTCCATGAGAACAGTGTTAGCAAACTGCTTCATGAAGACTAAGTTGTAACTCTGGGAGATGAATTCATGTATCAAAAAGATGTTTCTCAGAAATCTTCTTTCACGTTTTTATCTGAGGATATTTCCTTTGTCCCTATAGTCTTCAAAAGGATCCAAAACATCTGTTCTCAGATTCCACAATAAAAGGACTAGCAAACGGCTCCACGAAATACAGGAGTAACTCAGTGAGTTGAATTCACACACCACAAAACAGTTTCACAGAAAGATTCTTTCTACTTTTGGTCTGAGGATATTTCCTTTGTCACCCTAAGCTTCATTGCACTAAGAAGTATCCAAGTGCAGATTTCAAGAAAACTGTGTTAGCAAACTGATCAATGAAGAAGAACGTGTGTCTCTGTGAGTTGCATTCACACATCACAATGCGGTTTCTCAGAACGCTTCTTTAAAGTTTTTTCTGTGGATATTTCCTTTCTCACCATAGGCCTCAATGCGCTCCCAAATATCACTTTACAGATTCCACGAAAACAGTGCTAGCAAACTGCTAAGAGAAGGGAAAGGACAATCTCTGTGTGATGGATTCACACATCTGAAAGCAAGTTCTCAGAAAGTCTCTTTCTAGTTATTATCTGAGGATACTTCCTTTTTCACCATAGGTCTCTAAGTGCTCCCAAATATCAATTTGCAGATTCCATGAGAACAGTGTTAGCAAAGTGCTTCACGAAGTCTAAGTTGTAACTCTGGGAGATGAATTCATATATCACAAAGAAGTTTCTCAGAAAGCTTCTTTCCCGTTTTTATCTGAGGATATTTCTTTTGTCCTTATACTCTTCAAAGTGATCCGAAATATCAGTTTTCAGATTCCACAAAAATAGGTCTAGCAAATGGCTCCAAGAAATACAGGTGTAGCTCAGTGAGTTGAATTCACACACTACAAAGTAGTTTCTCAGAAGGCTTCCTTCTAGTTTTTTTCAGAGGATATTTCCTTTGTCACGCTAAGATTCATTGCGCTAAGAAGTATCTGATTGCAAATTTCAAGGAAACTGTTCTAGCAAACTGATCAATGAATAGAAAAGTGTATCCCTGTGAGTTGCATTCACACGTCCGAATGCAGTTTCTCAGAACGCTTCTTTCCAGTTTTTATTTGTGGATATTTCCTTTTTCACCAAAGCCCCCTATGCGCTCCCAAATATCACTTTGCACTTACCACGAAAACAGTGTTAGCAAACTGCTTCATGAAGACTAAGTTGTAACTCTGGGAGATGAATTCATATATCACAAAGAAGTTCCTCAGAAAGCTTCTTTCCCTTTTTTATCTGAGGATATTTCTTTTGTCCTTATATTCCTCAAGGCGATTCCAAATATCAGTTCTCAGATTCCACAAAAAAGAGCTAGCAAACGGCTCCACGAAATACAGGAGTAACTCACTGAGTTGAATTCACACATCACAAAGCAGTTTCTCAGAAAGATTCTTTCTACTTTTTGTCTGAGGATATTTCCTTTGTCACCCTAAGTTTCATTGTGCTAAGAAGTATCCGATTGCAGATTTCAAGAAAACTATGTTAACAAACTGATCAATGAGGAGGAACGTATATCTCTGAGTTGCATTCACACATCACACTGCAATTTCTCTGAACGCATCTTTCCAGTTGTTATCTGTGGATATTTCCTTTTTCACCATAGGCCTCAATGCGCTCCGCAATATCACTTTGCAGATTCCACGAGAACAGTGTTAGCAACCTGCTACAAAAAGGGAAAGGTGAATCTCTGTGTGATGAATTCACACGTCAGAAAGCAAGTTCTCAGAAAGCTTCTTTCTAGTTATTATCTGAGGATACTTCCTTTTTCACTGTAGGCCTTAAAGCGCTCCCAAATATCCATTTGCAGATTCCAGGAGAACAGTGTTAACGAACTGCCTCATGAAGACTAAGTTGTAACTCGGGAGATGAATTCGTACATCACAAGTTTCTGAGAAAGCTTCTTTCACGTTTTTATCTGAGGATATTTCCTTTGTCCTTATATTCTTCAAAGCGATCAGATATATCCGTTCTCAGATTCCACAAAAAAAATGGCTAGCGAACGACTCCAAGAAATACAGGTGTAACTCAGTGAGTTGAATTCATATATCACAAAGCAGATTCTCAGAAACCTTCTTTCTAGTTTTTGTCTGAGGATATTTTCTTTGTCACCCTAAGCTTCATTGCACTAAGAAGTATCTGAGTGCAGATTTCAAGAAAACTGTGTTAGCAAACTGATCAATGAAGAGGAACGTGTATCTGTGAGTTGCATTCACACATCACAATGCAGTTTCTCAGAATGTTTCTTTAAAGTTATTTCTGTGGATATTTCCTTTCTCACCATATAGGTCTCAATGCGCTGCCAAATATCACTTTACAGATTCCACGAAAACAGTGTTAGCAAACTGTTAAGAGAAGGGAAAGGACAATCTCTGTGTGATGAATTCACACATCACAAAGCAAGTTCTCAAAAAGCTTCTTTCTAATTATTATCTGAGGATACTTCCTTTTTCACCGTAGGCCTCAAAGTGCTCCCAAATATCAACTGGCAGATTCCACAAGAACAGTGTTAGCAAACTGCCTCATGAAGTCTAAGTTGTAACTCTGGTTGATGAATACATATATCACAAAGAAGTTTCTGAGAAAGCTTCTTTCACGTTTTTATCTGAGGATATTTCCTTTGTTCTTATACTCTTCAAAGCGATCTGAAATATCAGTTCTCTGATTCCCCAAAAAAAGAGCTGGCAAACGGTTCCACGAAATACAGGTGTAACTCAGTGTGTTGAATTCACACATCACAAAGTAGTTTCTCAGAAACCTTCTTTCTAGTTTTTCTCTGAGGATATTTTCTTTGTCACCCTAAGTTTCATTGCACTAAGAAGTATCCGATTGCAGATTTCAAGAAAACTGTTTTAGCAACTGATCAATGAAGAGGAACGTGTATCTCTGTGAGTTGAATGCTCACCTCACAAAGCAGTCTCTCAGAAAGCTTCTTTCTAGGTTTCATCTTGGGACATTTCCTTTGTCGCCATAAACTTCATTGCTCTAAGAAGTATCTGACTGCAATTTTCAAGAAAACTGTGTTAGCAAACTGATTAATGAAGAGAAAATTGTATTTCTGTGAGTTGCATTCACACGTCAGAGTGCAGTTTCTCAGAACACTTCTTTCCAGTTTTTATTTGTGGATATTTCCTTTTTCACCAGAGTCCCCAATGCACTCCCAAATATCACTTTGCAGATTCCATGAGAACAGTGTTAGCAAACTGCCTCATGAAGTCTAAGTTGGAACTCTGGGAGATGAATTCATATATCACAAAAAAGTTTCTCAGAAAGCTTCTTCCGTGTTTTTATCTGAGGATATTTCCTTTGTCACCATAAGCTTCATTGCGCTAAGAGGTATCCGACTGCAAATTTCAAGAAAACTGTGTTAGCAACCTGATTAATGAAGAGAAAAGTATATCTCTGTGAGTTGCATTCACACATCACAATGTAGTTTCTCAGAACGCTTCTTTCTAGTTTTTATCTGTGGATATTTTCTTTTTCACATAGGTCTCAATATGCTCCCAAATATCACTTTACAGATTCCAAGAAAAGAGTGTTAGCAAACTGCTACAAGCAGGGAAAGGTGATTCTCTGTGTGATGAATTCACATATCACAAAGCAAGTTCTCAGAAAGCTTCTTTCTAGTTATTAACTGAGGATACTTCCTTTTTCACCATAGGCCTCAAAGCGCTCCCAAATATCAATTTGCAGATTCCATGAGAACAGTGTTAGCAAACTGCCTCATGAAGTCTAAGTTGTAACTCTGGTTGATGAATTCATATATCACAAAGAAGTTTCTCAGAAAGTTTGTTTCCCGTTTTTATCTGAGTATATTTCCTTTGTCCTTATACTCTTCAAAGTGATCCAAAATATCCATTCTCAGATTCCACAAAAAAAGGACTAGCAAGCGGCTCCACAAAATACAGGTGTAACTCAGTGAGTTGAAGTCACACATCACAAATCAGTTTCCCAGAAAACGTCTTTCTAGTTTTTTTTAGAGGATATTTCCTTTGTCACCCAAAGTTTCATTGTGCTAAGAAGTATCCGAGGGCAGATTTCAAGAAAACTGTGTTAGCAAACTGATCAATGAAGAGGAACGTGTATCTCTGTGGGTTGCATTCACACATCACAAGGCAATTTCTCAGAACGCTTCTTTCCAGTTTTTATCTGTGGATATTTCGTTTTTCACCGTAGGCCTCAATGACCTCCCAAATATCACTTTGCAGATTCCATGAGAACAGTGTTAGCAAACTTCTACAAGAAGGAAAGGTGAATCTCTGTGTGATGAATAGACACGTTAGAAGACAAGTTCTCAGAAAGATTCTTCCTAGTTATTATCTGAGGATACTTCCTTTTTCACCAGAGCCCCCAATGCACTCCCAAATATCACTTTGCAGATTCAACGAGAACAGTGTTAGCAAACTGCTTCATGAAAACTATGTTGTAATTCTGGGAGATGAATTAATATATCAAAAAGAAGTTTCCCAGAAAGCTTCTTTCACATTTTTATCTGAGGATATTTCCTTTGTCCTTATATTCTTCAAAGCAATCCATAATATCAGTTCTCAGATTCCACAAAAAAAGGGCTAGCAAACGGCTCCATGAAATACAGGAGTAACTCAGTGAGTTGAATTCACACATCACAAAGCAGTTTCTCAGAAGGATTCTTTCTACTTTTTGTCTGAGGATATTTCCTTTGAAACGCTGAGATTCGTTGCACTAAGAAGTATCCGAGTGCAGGTTTCAAGGAAACTGTGTTAGCAAACTGATCATTGAATAGGAAAGTGTATCTGTGTGAGTTGCATTCACACGTCACATTGCAGTTTCTCAGAACACTTCTTTCCAGTTTCTGTTTGTGGATATTTCCTTTTTCACCAAAGCCCCCAATGCGCTCCCAAATATCACTTTGCAGATTCCACGAAAACAGTATTAGCAAACTGCTTCTTGAAGACTTAGTTGTAACGCTGGAGATGAATTCATATATCGCAAAAAAGTTTCTCAGAAAGCTTCTTTCACGTTTTTATCTGAGCATATTTCCTTTCTCCTTATATTCTTCAAAGCGATCCAAAATATCAATTCTCAGATTGCATAAAAAGGACTAGCAAATGGCTCCATGAAATTCAGGGGTAACTCAGTGTTTCCAAAAAACAGTGTTAACAGACTGCTCCAGGAAAAGAAAGTGTAACTCTGTGAGAAGAATTCACACGACAGAGAACAGTTTCATAGAAAACTTCTTTCTAGTTTCCCTCCGAGGATATTTACTTTTTCACAATAAGACTCAGAGGACTCCCAAATATCACTTTGCAGATCACAGGAACACAGTGTTAGCAAACTCCTTCATGAAGAGAAAGGTGTAATTCAGTAAGGTGAATTCATACATCACAAAGAAGATTCTCAGAAAGCTTCTTTCTAGCTTTTATTTGAGAATATGTCCATTGTACACGTAGGCTTCAATGCGATAAAAATATCACTTCTCAGGTTCCCCAAAAACTGTGGTAACTAACTGCTCCAGGAAAAGAAAGTGTAACACAGTGAGACGAATTCACACATCAGAGAACAGTTTCTCAGAAACCTTTCTGCTTTTCATCTGAGGATATTTCCTTTTTCACCATATGCCTCAGTGCACTCCCAAATTTCACTTTGCAGATTACAGGAACACAGTGTTAGCAAACTCCTTCATGAAGAGAAAGGTGTAATTCTGTGAGGTGAATTCACACATAATAAAGATGTGTCTCAGAAAGCTTCTTCCTCGTTTTTACTGGAGGATATTTCGTTTGTCAGCATAGGCTTCAATGTGATTCAAAATATCATTTCTGAGATTCCCCGAAAACACTGGTAACAGACAGTTCCATGAAACGAATGTTTAACTCTGTGACATGAATTTACACATCAGAAATCAGTTTTTCAGAAAGCTCCTTTCAAGTTTTCATCTGAAGATATTTCCTTTTTTACCTTGTGCTTCTATGCGCTCCCAAATATCCTTTTGTAGATTCCACGAAAACAGTGGTAGCAAAGTGTTTCATGAAGAGGAAGGTGTATTTCATTGGGATGAATTCACACATCACAGAGAAGTTTCCCAGAAAGCTTTTTTCTAACTTTCTTTTTAGGATACTTCCTTTGTCTTCTTAGGCTTCAGTGCGATAAAACATATCCTTTTTCAGATTCCGGGAAAAAAAAGTGGTAACAGACTGCTCCATGAAAAGAAAGTGTAATCCTGTGAGATGAATTCACACATCAGAGAACAGTTTCTCAGAAACCTTCTTTCTAGTTTTCATTTGAGGAGATTTCCTTTCTCACCCTATGCCTCAATGCACTCCCAAATATCACTTTACAGATAACAAGAACGCAGTGTTAGCAAACTCCTTCTTGAAGAGAATGGTGTAATTCTGTGAGGAGTATTCACACATCACAAAGAAGTTTCTCCGAAACCTTCTTTCCAGTTTTATTTCAGGATATTTTCTTTCTCTGCGTAGGCTTCAATGCGATAAAATAATCACTTCTCAGCTTCCCCAAAAGCAGTGGTAACAGACTGCGCCATAGGGGAAAGCTGTAACTCTGTGAGGCGATTTCACACATCAGAGAACAGTTTCTCAGAAACCTTTCTAGTTTTCATCTGAGGATATTTCCTTTTCCACCATATGCCTCAGTGCACTCTTTAATAACACTTTGCAGATTACAGGAACACAGTGTTAGCAAACTCTTTCATGAAGAGAAAGGTGTAACTCTGTGAGGTGAATTCACACATAACAAAGATGTTTCTCAGAAAGCTTCTTTCTCGTTTTTATTTGAGGATATTTGCTTTGCCTGCATAGGCTTCAATACAATTCGAAATAACATTTCTGAGATTACCCTAAAACACTGGTAACAGACTGCTCCAAGAAAAGAAAGTGTAACTCTGTGAGACGAAATGACACAATAGAGAACAGTTTCTCAGAAACCTTCTTTCTGGTTTTCATCTGAGGATATTTCCTTTTTCACCTTATGCTTCTATGTTCTCCCAAATATCCTTTTTCAGATTCCACGAAAAGAGTGGTAGCAAAGTGTTTCATGAAGGGGAAGGTGTATTTCATTGGGATGAATTCACACATCACAGAGAAGTTTCCCAGAAAGCTGTTTTCTAACTTTCATTTGAGGATACTTCCTTTGTCTTCTTAGGCTTCAATGCGATAAAAAATATCCGTTTTCAGATTCCCCAAAAAGAGTGGTAAGAGACTGATTGAGAAAAAGCATTTGTAACTCTGTGAGACGAATTCACACGACAGAGAACAGTTTCAAAGAAACCTTCTTTCTAGTTTTCATCCGAGGATATTTCCTTTTTCACCATAAGCTTCGGAGCACTCGCAAATATCACTTTGCCGATTACAGGAACACAGTGTTAGCAAACTCCTTCATGAAGAGAAAAGTGTAATTCTGTGGGGTAAACTCACACATCACAAAGAAGTTTCTCAGAAAGCTTCTTTCCAGTTCTATTTGAGGATGCTTCCTTTGTCTGCGTAGGCTTCAATGAGATAAAATTATCACTTCTCAGGTTCCCCAAAAACAGTGGTAACAGATTGCTCCATGAAAGGAAAGTATAACTCTGTCAGGCGAATTCACACATCACAGAACAGTTTCTCAGAAACCTTCTTTCTAGTTTTCATCTGATTATATTTCCTTTTTCAACATATGCTTCAGTGCACTCCCAAATATCATTTTTAGATTACAGGAACACAGTGTTAGCAAACTCTTTCATGAAGAGAAAGGTGTAATTCCGTGAGGTGAATTCATACATAATAAGGATGTTTCTCAGAAGCTTCTTTCTTGTTTATATGTGAGGATATTTCCTTTGTCAGCATAGGTTTCAATGCGATTTGAAATAACATTGCTGAGATGACCCTAAAACACTGGTAACAGACTACTCAATGAAACGAATGTTTAACTCTGTGAGATGGATTCACACATCAGAAATCAGCTTGTCAGAAAACTTCTTTCACGTTTTCATCTGAGGATATTTCATTTTTTACCTTATGCTTCTTTGTGCTCCCAAATATCCATTTGCAGATTAAACCAAAACAGTGTTAGCAAACTGTTTCATGAAGAGGAAGGTGTAATTCATTGGGATGAATTCACACATCCCAGAGAAAATTTCCAGAAAGCTATTTTGTAACTTTCACTTGAGGATACTTCCTTTGTATTCTTAGGCTTCGATGCAAAAAAAATACCCCTTTTCAGATTCCTCAAATAGATTGGTAACAGACTGCTCCAGGAAAAGAAATTGTAACTCTGTGAGATGAATTCACACATCAGAGAATAGTTTCTCAGAAACTTTCTTTTTAGTTTTCATCTGATGATATTTACTTTTTCACCATATCCCTCAGTGTGCTCCCAAACATCACTTTGCAGATTACAGGAACACAGTGTTAGCAAACTCCTTCATGAAGACAAAGGTGTCATTCTGTGAGATGAATTCAAACATCACAAAGACGTTTCTCAGAATTCTTCTTTTTAGTTTTTATTTGAGGATATTTCCTTTGTTCAATAGACTTCAATGCGACAAAAATATCACTTCTGAGATTCCCCAAAAACAGTGGTAACACACTGCTAAAAGAAAAGAAGGTGTAACTCTGTGAGACGAATTCACATATCAGAGAATAGTTTCTCAGAAACCTTCCTTCCAGTTTTCATTTGAGGATATTTCCTTTTTCACCATATGCCTCAGTGCACTCCCAAATATCACTTTGCAGTTTTCAGGAACACAGTGCTAGCAAACTCCTTCTATAAAGAAAGATGTAATTCTGTGAGGTGAATTCACGCATAATAAAGTTGTTTCTCAGAAAACTTCTTTCTAGTTTTTATTTGAGGATATGTCCTTTGTCTGCATAGGCTTCAAAGCGATAAAAATATCACTTCTCACGTTCCCCAAAAACAGTGGAAGCAGACTGCTCCAGGAAAAGAAAGTGTAAGTCTGTGAGACGAATTCACACGGCAGAGAACAGTTTCTCAGAAACTTTCTCTCTAGTTTTCATCTGAGGAATTTACGTTTCTCAACATAAGCCTCAGTGCACTCCCAAATATCACTTTGCAGATTACGGGAACACGGTGTTAGCAAACTCCTTCATGAAGAGAAAGGTGTAATTCTGTGAGGTGAATTCACACATCACAAAGAAATTTCTCAGAAAGCTTCTTACTAGTTTTTATTTGAGGATATTTCCTTTGTCCACGTAGGCTTCTATGCCATAAAAATATCACTTCTCAGGTTCCCCAAAAACAGTAGTAACAGACTACTCCAGGAAAAGAAAGTGTCTCTTTGAGACGAATTCACACAACAGAGAACAGTTTCTCAGAAACTTTCTTTCTAGTTTTCATCTGAGGATATTTCCTTTTTTACCTTATGCCTCTATGCTATCCCAAATATAATTTTGCAGAATCCACGAAAACAATGCTAGCAAACTGTTTCAAGAAGAGGAAGGTGTATTTCATTGGGCTGAATTCACACATCACAAGGAGGTTTAGCAGAAAGCATTTTTCTAACTTTCATTTGAGGATACTTCCTTTGTCTTCTTAGGCTTCAATGCGATAAAAAATATACCTTTTCAGATTCCACAAAAAGAGTGGTAACAGACTGCTCCAGGAAAAGAAAGTGTAACTCTGTCAGACGAATTCACACATCAGAGAACAGTTTCTCAGAAACCTTCTTTCTACTGAGGATATTTCCTTTTTTGCCATATGCCTCAGTGCACTCCCAAATATCACTTTGCCGATTACATGAACACAGTGTTAGCAAACTCTTTCGTGAAGAGAAAGGTGTAATTCTGTGAGGTGAATTCACATATCACAAAGAAATTTATCAGAAAGCTTCCTTCTAGTTTTCATTTGAGGATATTTCCTTTGTCCCCAAGGCTTCATTGCGATAAAAATATCACTTCTCAGCTTCCCCCAAAACAGTGGTAACAGACTGCTCCAGGAAAAGAAAGTGTAACTCTGTGAAACGAATTCACACATCAGAGAACAGTTTCACCGAAACCTTTTTTCTGCCTTTCATCTGAGTATATTTCCTATTCCACCATATGCCTTAGTGAACTCCCAAATATCACTTTGCAGATTACAAGAACACAGTGTTAGCTAACTCCTTCATGAAGAGATTTCCCAAAAACAGTGGAAACAGACTGCTCAATGAAAAGAAATTGTAACTCTTTGAGACGAATTCACACATCGGAGAACAGTTTCTCAGAAACTTTCTTTCTAGTTTGCATTTCAGGATATTTCATTACTCACCATATGCCTCAGAGCAATCCCAAATATCACTTTGAAGATTAAATGAACACAGTGTTAGCAAACTCCTTCATGAATAGAAAGGTGTAATTCTGAGAAGTGAATTCACACATAATAAACATATTTCTCAGAAAGCTTCTTTCTCGTTTTTATTTGAGGATATTTACTTTGTCAGCATAGGCTTCAATGCGATCCAAAATATCATTACTGAGATTCCCCAAAAACACTGGTAACAGACTACTCCGTGCAACGAATTTTTAACTCTGTGAGACTAATTCACACATCAGAAATCAGTTTCCCAGAAAGCTTCTTTCCAGATTTCATCTGAGGATATTTCTTTAATTAACTTATGCCTCTATGCACTCCCAAATATCCCCTTGCAGATTCCTCCAAAACAGTGGTAGCAAACTGTTTCATGAAGTGGAAGGTATATTTCATTGGGATGAATTCACACATCACAGACAAATTTCCCAGAAAGCTTTTTTCTAACATTCATTTCAGGATACTCTCTTTGTCTTCTTAGGCTTCAATGCGATAAAAATTATCCTTTTTCATATTCCTCAAAAAGAGTGGTAACAGACAGCTCCAGGAAAAGAAAGTGTAACCCTGTGAGACGAATTCACACATCAGAGAACAGTTTCTCCGAAAACTTCTTTCTAGTTTTCATCTGAGGATATTTCCTTTTTCACCATATGCCTCAGTGCACTCCCAAATATTAGTTTGGAGATTACAGGAACACTGTGTTAGCAAACTCCTTCATGAAGACAAAGTTGTAATTCTCTGAGGTGAATTCACACATCACAAAGAAGTTTCTCAGAAAGCTTCTTTCTAGTTTTTATTTGAGGATATTTCCTTTGTCCGCATAGGCTTCAATGAGATAAAAAACAGCACTTCTTAGGTTCCCCAAAACCAGTGGTAACAGACTGCTCCATGAAAAGAAAGTGTAACTCTGTGAGACGAATTCACACAACAGAGAACTGTTTCTCAGAAACCTTCTTTCTGGTTTTCATCTGAGGATACTTCCTTTTTCACCATATGCCTCAGTGCACTCCCAAATATCACTTTGCAGACTGCACAAACACCCTGTTAGTAAACTCCCTCATGTAGAGAAAGGTGTAATTCTGTGAGGTGAATTCAAACATCCCAAAGAAGTTTCTCAGAAAGCTTCTTTCTAGTATTTATTTGAGGATATTTCCTTTGTCCGTGTAGGCTTCAATGTGATAAAAATATTACTTCTCAGATTCCCCAAACAGTGGTAACAGACTGCTCCATGAAAAGGAAGTGTAAGTCTGTGAAACGAATTCACACATCAGAGAACAGTTTCCCAGAAACTTTCTTTCTACTTTTCATTTGAGGATATTTCCTTTTTCACCATATGCCTCTGTGCACTCCCAAATATCACTTTGCAGATTACAGGAACACAGAGTTAGCAAACTCCTTCATAATTCTGTGAGGTGAATTCACAAATAATAATGATGTTTCTGAGAAAGCTTCTTTCTCGTTTTTATTTGAGGATATTACCTTTGTCAGCATAGGCTTCAATGCGATCTGAAATATCAATTCTGAGATTCCCCAAAAACACTGGTAACAGACTGCTCTATGAAACGTATGTTTTACTCTGTGAGGTGAATTCACACATCAGAAATCAGTTTCTCAGAAAGCTTCTTTCTGGTTTTCATCTGAGGATATTTCCTTTTTAACTTTATGCCTCTATGCCCTCCAAAATATCCTTTTGCAGATTCCACGAAAACAGTGTTAGCAAACTGTTTCATGATGAGGAAGGGGTATTTCATTGGGATGAATTCACACATCAAAGACAAGTCTCCCAGAAAGCTTTTTTCTAACTTTCATTTGAGGATACTTTCCTTGTCTTCTTAGACTTCAATGCCATAAAGTAACACTTCTCAGGTTCCCCAAAAAGAGGGGTAACAGACTGCTCCAGAAAAAGAAAGTAGAACTCTGTGAGACGAATTCATACATCAGAGAACAGTTTCTCAGAAACCTTCTTTCTAGTATTGTTCTGAGGGTATTTCCTTTTTCACCACATGCCTCAGTGTACTCCCAAATATCACCTTGCAGATTACAGGAACACAGTCTTAGCAAATTCCTTCATGAAAAGAAAGGTGTAATTCTGTGAGGTGAATTCACACATCACAAAGAAGTTTCTCAGAAAGCTTCTTTCTAGTTTTTATATGAGGATATTTCCTTTTTTACCTTATGCCTCTATGCGCTCCCAAATATCCTTTTGCAGATTCCATGAAAACAGAGGTAGCAAACTGTTTCATGAAGAGGAAGGTGTATTTCATTCTGATGAATTAACACATCACAGACAAGTTTCCCAGAAAGTTTTTGGACCTTCCATTTGAGGATACTTCCTTTGTCTTCTATGGCTTCAATGGGATTAAAAAAATATCCCTTTTCACATTCCCCAAAAGAAGTGATAACAGACTGCTCCAGGAAAAGAAAGTGTAACTCTGTGAGACGAATTCAAACATCAGAAAACAGTTTCTCAGACACCTTCTTTCTACTTTTCATCTGAGGATATTTCCTTTTTCACCATATGCCTCAGTGCACTTCCAAATATCACTTTGCAGATTACATGAACACAGTGTTAGCAAACTCCTTCATGAAGAGAAAGATGTACTTCTGTGAGGTGAATTCACACATCACAAAAAAGTTTCTCAGAAAGTTTCTTTCTCATTTTTGTTTAAGGATATTTCCTTTGTCCGCGTAGGCTTCAACGCGATAAAAATATCACTTCTCAAGTTCCCCAAAAACAGTGGTGAGAGACTGCTCCAGGAAAAGAAATTGTAACCCTGTGAGACGAATTCACTCATCAGAGAACAGTTTCTCAGAAACCTTCTTTCTAGTTTTCATCAGAGGATATTTCCTTTTTCAACGTATGCCTCAGTGCACTCCCAAACATCACTTTGCAGATTACAGGAACACAGTGTTAGCAAACTCCTTCATGAAGCGAAAGGTGTAATTCTGTGAGGTGAATTCACATATTGCAAAGAAGCTTCTCAGAAATCTTCTTTCTAGTTTTTATTTGAGGATATTTCCTTTGTCCACGTAGGCTTCAATGTGATAAAAATTATCACTTCTCAGGTTCCCCAGAAACAGTGGTAACAGACTGCTCCATGAAAACAAAGTGTAACTCTGTGAGACGAATTCACACACCAGAGAACAGTTTCTCAGAAACCTTCTTTCTAGTTTCATCTGAGGATATTTCCTTTTTCACCATATACCTCAGTGCACTCCCAAACATCACTTTGCTGATTACAGGAACACAGTGTTAGGAAACTCCTTCATGAAGAGAAAGGTGTAATTCTGTGAGGTGAATTCAAATATCACAAAGAAGTTTCTCAGGAAACTTCTTTCTAGTTTTTATTTGAGGATATTTCCTTTGTCCACGTAAGCTTCAATGCGCTAAAAATATCACTTATCAGGTTCCCCAAAAACAGTGGTAACAGACTGCTCCATGAAAAGAAAGTATAACTCTGTGAGATAAATTCACACATAAGAGAACAGTTTCTCAAAAAGCTTCTTTCTGGTTTTAATCTGAGGATATTTTCTTTTTTACCTTGTGCCTCTATGCCCTTCCAAATATCCTCTTGCAGATTCCACGAAAACAATGGTAGCAAACTGTTTCATGAAGAGCAAAGTGTATTTCAGTGGGATGAATTCACACATCACCGAGAAGTTTTCCAGAATGTTTTTGTCTCACTTTCATTTGAGGTTACTTCCTTTGTCTTCTTAGGCTTCAATGCGATAAAAATATCACTTCTCAGGAACCCAAAAAGAGTGGTAACAAACTGTTCCATGAAAAGAAATTGTAACTCTGTGAGACGAATTCACACATCAGAAAACAGTTTCTCAGACATCTTCTTTCTACTTTTCATCTGAGAATATTTCCTTTTTCACCATATGCCTCAGTGCACTCCCAAATATCACTTTGCAGATTACACGAACACAGTGTTAGCAAACTCCTTCATGAAGAGAATGGTGTAATTCTTTGAGGTGAATTCACACATCACAAAGAAGTTTCTCAGAAAGCTTCTTTCTACTTTTTATTTGAAGATATTTCCTTTGTTCAAGTAGGCTTCAATGGGATAAAAAATATCACTTCTGAGATTCCAAAAACAGTGGTAACAGACTGCTTCATAAAAGAAAGTGTAAGTGTGTGAGACGAATTCACACAGTAGAGTAGTTTCTCAGAAACCTTCTTTCTAGTTTTCATCTGATGATATTTCCTTTTTCACCATATGCCTCAGTGCATTCCGAAATATCTCTTTGAGGATTACAGGAACACAGTGTTTGCAAACTCCTTCATGAAGAGAAAGGTGTAAACCTCGGATGTGAATTCACACATCACAAAGAAGTTTCTCAGAAAGCTTCTTTCTAGTTTTTATTTGAGGATATTTCCTTTGTTCAAGTAGACTTCAAAGTGATAAAAAATATCACTTCTGAGATTCCCCAAAAACAGTGGAAACAGACTGCTAAAAGAAAAGAAGGTGTAACTCTGTGAGACGAATTCACACATCAGGGAACAGTTTCTCAGAAACCTTCCTTCTGGTTTTCATCTGAGGATATTTCCCTTTTTACCTTATGCCTGTATGCACTCCCAAACATCCTTTTGCAGATATCTACAAAGCAGTGGTAGCAAACCCTTTCATGAAGACTAACTTGTATTTCATTGGGATAAATTCACACATCACAGAGAAGTTTCTCAGAAAGCTTTTTTCTAACTTTCATTTGAGGATACTTCCTTTGTCTTCTTAGGCTTCAATGTGATAATATATATCCCTTTTCAGATTCCCCAAAAAGAGTCTTAACAGATTGATCCAGGAAAAGTAAGAGTAACTCTGTGAGACGTATTCACACATCAGAGAACAGTTTGTCAGAAATCTTCTTTCTAGTTTTCATCTGAGGATATTTCCTTTTTCACCATATGCCTCAGAGCACTCCCAAATATCACTTTGCCGATTACAGGAGCACAGTGTTAGCAAACTCCTTCATGAAGAGAAAGGTGTAATTCTGTGAAGTGAATTCCCACTTCCCAAAGAATTTTCTCAGAAAGCTTCTTTACAGTTTTTATTTGAGGATATTTCCTTTTTCAGCCTAGGTTTCAATGCGATAAAAATATCACTTCTCAGGTTCCCCAAAGACAGTGGTAACAGACTGCTCCAGGAAAAGAAAGTGTAACTCTGTGAGACGAATTCACGGAACAGAGAACAGTTTCTCAGAGACCTTCTTTCTAGTTTTCATCTGAGGATATTTCCTTTTTTACCTTATGCCTCTATGCGCTCTCAAATGTAATTTTGCAGATTACAGGAAAGCAATGGTAGCAAACTGTTTCAAGAAGAGGTAGGTGTATTTCATCGGGTTGAATTCACACATCACAGAGAGGTTTCTCAGAAAGCATTTTTCTAACTTTTATTTCAGGATACTTCCTTTGTCTTCTTAGGCTTCAATGCGATAAAAAATATTCCTTTTCAGATTCCCCAAAGAGATTGGTAACAGACTGCTCCAGAAAAAAGTGTAACTCTGTGAGACGAATTCACACATCAGAGAACAGTTTCTCAGAAACGTTCTTTCTACTTTTCATCTGAGGATATTTCCTTTTTCACCATATGCTTCAGTGCAATGCCAAATATCACTTTGCAGATTACAGGAACACACTGTTAGCAAACTCCTTCATGAAGACAAAGTTGTAATTCTGTGAGGTGAAATCACACATCACAAAGAAGTTTCTCAGAAAGCTTCTTTCTAGTTTTATTTGAGGATATGTCGTTTGTCCGCGTGGGCTTCAACGCGATAAAAGTATCACTTCTCAGGTTCCCCAAAAACAATGGTAGCAGACTGCTCCATGAAAAGAAAGTGTAACTCTGTGAGAAAAATTCACACATCAGAGAACAGTTTCTCAGAAACCTTCTTTGTGGTTTTCATCTGAGGATATTTCCTTTTTCAACATATGCCTCAGTGCACTCCAAATGTGATTTTTCAGATTAGAGGAACACAGTGTTAGCAAACTCCTTCATGAAGAGAAAGGTGTAATTCTGTGAGGTGAATTCACACTACACAAAGAAGTTTCTCAGAAAGCTTCCTTCTAGTTTTTATTTCAGGGTATTTCCTTTGTCCACGTAGGCTTCAATGCGATAAAAAATATCAGTTCTCAGGTTCCCCAAAAACAGTGGTAACAGACTGCTCCATGAAAAGGAAGTGTAACTCTCTGTGACGAATTCACACATAAGAGACAGTTTCTCAGAAACCTTCTTTCTAGTTTTCATCTGAGGATATTTCCTTTTTCACCATATGCCTCAGTGCTCTCCCAAATATCACTTTGCCGATTACAGGAACACAGTGTTAGCAAACTCCTTCTTGAAGAGAAACGTGTGATTCTGTGAAGTGAATACACACATCACAAAGAAGTTTCTCAGAAAGCTTCTTTCCAGTTTTATTTAAGGATATTTCCTTTCTCCGGGTAGACTTCAATGTGATAAAATTATCACTCCTCAGCTTCCCCAAAAACAATGGCAACAGACTGCTCCATGAAAGGAAAGTGTAATTCTGTGAGACAAATTCACACATCAGAGAACTGTTTCTCAGAAATCTTCTTTCTGCTTGTCATCTAAGGATATTTCCTTTTTCAACATATGCATCAGTGCACTCCCAAATATCACTTTGTAGATTTCAGGAACACAGTGTTAGCAAACTCCTTCATGAAGAGAAAGGTGTATTTCTGTGAGGTGAATTCACACATAATAAAGATGTTTCTCAGAAAGCTTCTTTCTTATTTATATTTGAGGATATTTCCTTTGTCAGCATACGCTTAAATGCGATAAAATTATCGCTTCTCAGGTTCCCCGAAAACAGTGGTAACAGACTGCTCCATGGAAAAAAAGTGTAACTCTTTGAGAAGAATTCACACATCAGAGAGCAGTTTCTCAGAAACCTTCTTTCTAGTTTTCTTTTTAGTATATTTCCTTTTTCAACTTATTCCTCAGTGCACTCCTAAATATCACTTTGCAGATTACATGAACACAGTGTTAGCAAACTCCTTTATGAAGAGAAAGGTGTAAATCTCTGAGGTGTGTAGACGACTATGTGCTCGCAAATGAGATGTTCCCGGAAAGTCCTGCTCTTTCAAACAAAGCAGGACATTTCTTCTCTGCAAACAGGAAGAATAAAAGAGTGAGTCGCAAACAGCAGACTCTGGGAACTGGTTAATGTTTAAGCATCTTGAGAAATCAGAAAGTTAGGGAAAGGTCAGAAAAATAACTCATGACATAAAAACAACTTGTGTCATAAAACAACTCGTGTCTTGTGACGTAGTAAAATTCCACAAGCATGTATAAAATAAAGCCGAGCGTGTTGCTCGGGGCGGCCGCCATGTTTGTCTTGTCCTGTGTTGTCTTTTATGTTCATTCCTTTGTTTAGGAAACACGCGGACCCCAACATCTGGCACAGCGAGCAGGGTGCACGGCTCCAAGAGAGCAAGGAACCGGAGGGGGAGCACCCCAGGCATGTAAATAAATAAAGGAAGGGGGACCACGGAAAAATTATGGGGAATTCCACCTCTCTGGCCTCACAATATTTGCAGTTGCTTCAGGGACTGTTAATGTCCATAGTAGTAGAAGTAAAAGAAAGGTCTTTGAAGTGATTGTTTGCCCATGTTTAACAGCATTGTTACTGGTTTCAGTATCAGACTAAAGTGCAGTTGAATTGGTGAGAATGATTACAGATAGTAAAAGCTTTGTGTAGAGCTCACCAGTTAGGGGATACTATGCATTTAAATTTGTGGACTTTGTGTGGCTCCATTACTCAGGCATTAGAGCTACTTTAAACTGACTCAGAATGTGGCGATACTGCCAAGAGAGGTGAGGTACCTGAAGGTTTAGAGAAAAATGATTCTGGAGAGGAACATATTCATGCCCCAGTTGCTGAGGATAAAGAGTTGGAGGAGGAGCTGATGCCTCCTTCATCTGAAGGAAATTCTGACATGCAGCGAGTTTTAGATACGTTACAACAACTGTTAAAATTACAAGGTGCCACTGCTCCTGTTTCTCCTATCCCTCCACCACAAGCCTTCCCTGTTACTTTTCCCTCTGTTCCATTCAAGGAAGATTTCCTCTTACCGCCACCTCCTGTCTCTTAGCCTGTGTCAGGTCAAGTTTTCTCTGTGCCTTTTCCTCCTGTGGGAGAAAAGAAGGAATCGAAGGTAAAAGATGATTTTGAAGAATTAGATTTGTTCCCGATAAGACGAGCAGCTTTTGGCCCCAATGCTCAGTTCCCAAACAGTGGTCATTATGTGACTTTTACAGCACTACAATTTAAATTTTTAAAAGAAATGAAAGCTGCAATTTCAAATTATGGGCCTCAGTCACTGTTTGTTCTCAGCCTTCTTGATTCCTTCTCTTCAGAACGTATGATGATTCCTATTGATTGGGAAACGCTGGGAAAGGCTGTTCTTGACCATTGCCAATGGCTTCAATTAAAAAGTTGGTGGTTTGAGGAGGCAAGAATACAAGCTAGAAAAAATGCTACTCAAAATCCCCCAGGATCTACTGAAGAACAGCTTACAGGTTCAGGACAATATGCCACAGTTAATACTCAGGCAGGCCTAGAAGATGTTGCCCTCACTCAGATTAAAGCTTTGTTCTTAAAAGCATGGTCTAAAGTTGAAATAGCAGGCAAAACTTCTTTATCTTTTGTAAAAATCCTACTAGGAGCCAATGAGCCATATCCAGATTTTGTAGCCAGTCTTCAAGATGCTATATTGAAGACTGTAGGTGCGGGCCCTGCTTCTAAAATTCTTCTGGATACGCTAGCTTTTGAGAATGCTAATCCTGAGTGTCAAAAATTGCTGCGTCCTCTAAAGGTCAGTGGAGCTGATTTAGATGAATGCATTCGGGCTTGTGCAGGTGTTGGAGGGGCCATATAATGCTCAGTTGTGTGCTGGGGCACTTTCTAAGGCTTTAAAAGGCAGTTCTAAACAAGGTGTGTGTTATGAATGTGGAAAACCTGGTCATTTTAAAAAGGAATGTGGGAAAAAACTAGGCTTTTCTGCCTCAAAAGGAAAAAAGGTTACCTTCTGAGGTATGCAAACGGTGTGGGAAAGGTCGACATTGGACAAATGAGTGCCATTCAAAAACTGATAAGAGTGGAAATTTATTGTCACCTCTCTCGGGAAACGGGAGTCAGGGCCCACATGCTTGGAGCCCCAACAATTACAATGTGGGCCTACCACAATACACAGTGAGCAATGGCTTACAACATCAAGGTGTGACTTCAAGTCCTCCTTAAGGGTATCACACTTTACCCCAGTTTCTCAGCTTTATGCTGCAACTAAGCAGAGTGCTGCTGCTGACTTAGCTATTACTCAGCCTTATACTCTGTCTCCTAATGGAGAAATATATAAGTTAACTACTGGAGTGTGTGGTCCTTTGCCAAAGGGACATGTAGGACTTTTGTTAGATTGAAGCAGCAGAGCTATGCAGGGGTTAATGGTGGTCCCAGGAATCATTGATCCTGATTTTACTGATGAAATTCTTATTATGGTACAAGTCTCACAATTTATGCGCCTAGAGGCAGGGGAACATATTGCACAATAGCTTCTATTGCCCTTTTTTCCTTTTCTATCTAGAGATGTGTCTCGTCAAGGAGGTTTCGGTAGTACTGGGAAAACTGTTTTCTGGGAAACCTTAGTTTCTGATCAAAAACCTCTATGTTCCTTGCAAATTAATGGAATACTTTTTGAAGGATTAGTTGACACAGGAGCAGATGTATCCATTATCTGTTTGGCTCAGTGGCCTACTCATTGGAAAAAGAAACAAGTCTCAGTTACTTTATCCAGCCTAGGCAGTGCTTCTGTAGTTTATCAAAGTACTGAGCCCCTGAGCTGTGTAGGACCTGAGGGACAATAAGGAAAAGTATTATTTTATATTGTTCCCATTAATATTAACCTTTGGGGCCGTGATCTTTTACAACAATTTGATGCCTTTTTAAGCATTCCTCACATTTCTCCAGGTGCCAAAAATATGATATTCAAGATGGGCTACAATCCTTTAAACTCATAGCCACTGTCCACAAGCCTCAAGCTTTACAATTAAAGTGGAAAACTACAATTCCTGTAGTTTTTCTTTAGACAGTGGCCATTGTCTAAAGAAAAACTTGAGGCTTTAAAAGATTTAGTTAAGGAACAATTGGCCAAGGGGCATATAGAACCAAGTACTTCTGCATGGAATTCCCCTGTGTTTGTCATTAAAAAGAAAAGTGGAAAATGGCATTTATTAACTGACCTCAGAGCTGTAAATGCTTGTATTCAACCTATGGGGACTTTACAACCTGGTCTTCCCAATCCAGCCCTTATCCCACAAAATTGGAAATTAATAGTCATAGACCTTAAAGATTTTTTTTTACTATTCCATTACAACCCCAAGATTGTGAGAAATTTGCCTTTACTGTTCCCGAATATAATAATGGACAGCCTACTCAAAGATACCAATGGAAAGTTCTCCCTCAAGGTATGCTTAATAGTCCTACTCTATGTCAAGAATTTGTTCATAGAGCTTTAAATCCTGTTAGATGCCAATTCCCCACTGAATTAATTTACCATTACATGAATGATATTTTATTGGCACCTCCTGATGAAGTCTTACAGAGTCAAGTTTTTCAAACTTTACAACAAAAATTAACTCAATATAATTTACATATTTCTCCTGAAAAAAATCAGACTCAATTTCCTATTCAATATCTAGGATACCTTTCAGCAAAAACGCATATTCGGCCTCAAAAGGTTCAAATTAGAAGTGATAGACTTTTCATCCTTAATGATTTTCAAAAATTGCTAGGAGACATAAATTGGCTTTGCCCCATCTTAGGCATCCCTACTTATAAATTGCAACATTTATTTGCTACCTTAGAAGGGGACTCAGATTTAAATAGTTCCCATCAATTATCTCCTGTAGCAGAAGAAGAGTTGTCATTTGTAGAAAATAGAATTAGTGAAGCTCACCTTGATTATATTGCACCCAATCTTCCACTTTCTTTGTGTCTTTTTCATACTCCTCATTCACCAATGGACATTTTACATCAAGATAATAACATTCTGGAATGGCTGTTTTTAGCTAATAAAGCCATTAAAAAATACACCCCTACATTGATAAATTGGCTGAATTAATTATTAAAGGATGATATCGGGCTCTTCAATTGCTTGGTACTGATCCTATAAAAATTTTTACCCGATTATCTAATCAATACATTGAATCTCTACTAGAAACCCATGAAGGTTGGCAAGTGGCTTGCGCTGAGTACGCTGGTTCTTTTTCTCAGCACTATCCTAGTAATAAATTATTTGCCTTCCTACAGCAATATTCTCTACTGCCATATAATCCTATCTCTTACACTCCGGTTAAAGGTCCTACCTTTTTTACTGATGCTTCCAGCAATGGAAAAGCTGGATACTGGACATCAGATAATTCAAAAATTTCTCAGTATCCATTTGAATCAGTACAACAGGGAGAAATTTTTGCCATTCTTATGGTTCTACAAGACTGGCCTCAAACCCCTTGTAATATAGTTAGTGATTCCCAATATGCTGTATACGTAACTAAATATATTTCTCAAACTTCCTTACCATTATTTCCTCAAATTCCTTTACAAAAATTATTTTCTCTATTATTTGCAACTCTTACTTCTCGCACTGCCCCCTTTTTGTCACTCATATTCGCTCCCATTCAGCGTTGCCAGGTCCTTTAACTTTTGGCTATAGCCAGATTGATTCTTTACTTATCGGCAGTGTCCAACAGGCTCAGGCTGAGCATCAATTACATCATACTAACAGTTTAGGATTACAACAGCGATTTTCTATAACACGCTGTCAAGTCCGAGCTATAGTCAGAACCTGTCCATCTTGTGCTCCTATTATTGCACCTTTTTTAAGTCCAGGTATCAACCCTCAGGGCACTCAACAAAACCACATTTGGCAAATGGATGTAACTTATGTTTCTTCCTTTGGTCATTTAAAATATGTTCATCATACAATTGATACCTGGTCACATTTCCAATGGGCTACACCATTGACCTCTGAAAAGGCTGACTCTATTATTACTCATTTACTTACTTGTTTTGCAGTTATAGGAGTTCCTGCTGAATTAAAAACTGATAATGCCACTGCTTATTGCTCTCATAAATTGGCTGCCTTTCTCTCTTCATACCATATTCATCATTCCACTGGTATCCCATTTAACAGTCAAGGCCAAGAAATTATTGAAAGAGCCAATGCTACCTTAAAATTACAACTTTTAAAATAAAAAGGGGGAAATGGGCGAGATTCCCCAAAACATCAAATTCTGAAAGCGCTATTTACTTTAAGTTTTCTTAACCATTGGCACCAATTACAGCAATCTGCAGTGGTAAAACATTTTCAACAGCCTTTAGAAAAGCCACAAAATAGCAATCTGTGGGTGTATTATCCTTCATTACAAGGACAATATTTAAAAGGAAAAGTTTTACAATGGGGCCGAGGCTATGCTCTTGTCCGTACAGGTGCCGGAGACGAGTGGTTTCCATCT
>NW_012108164.1:498007-499061 GCF_000951045.1 Mandrillus leucophaeus | reverse complement strand
AGTTGTGTAAATACTACTTGGTGGAATAATAATTGGAATGAGTCTCACTCCGATTTATATATTCTGAAAGCCAGAAAAGAAACCTGGCTACCTGTAAACTTAACACACGCTTGGAGTGAATCTGCTGGGGTTACTCAAATTTGCAAAATAATGCAAGATCTTGTCCACCGCAGTCGGAGAATGGTTGGAATCGTCGTGACGGCAGTGCTAGGACTTGTCACAATTGCCTCCACTGCCGCTGTTGCTGGATTAGATTTACATCAGAATATCCAAAATGCAGAATTTGTACAACAATGGCATGAACAGTCCCATTTGTTGTGGCAACAACAAGGAAACATAGATGCGCATCTGACTGAACGAGTGGATAATTTGGAGCAAGTAGTTTCTTGGATAGGTGATCAATTGACAGTGTTGAACACTCGAGCTTTGTTAAAATGTGGTTGGAATACTACCCAATTTTGTATTACTCCTGTTCCTTTTAATAACACTATACATAACTGGACTGAGATAAAGAAACTTTTAATTGGCCGTAACAATATTTCCCTGGAAACACAGGAATTAACGCAAAATATTTCTGAAACATTTCGCAATCAGTTACCATTGTTAACCGGAGTAGATTTAATGACTGGTATTGCACAAAGCTTGACATCTTTAAACCCAAAAAACTCTGTAAAAACTTTACTGACTTCTGTTTCTAGTAATGTATTGATTGTTGTTCTTGCCTTTGTCATTTTCACAGTCTGCTGGAGATGGTGTCAGAGATCAAACACCAAGTCTCAGTGAGCCCAACATGTAATGACGGTTTTGAAAGAAATTGAAACCTATAAATAAAGAAGGGGGAGATGTAGAGGACTATGTGATCACAAACGAGATGTTCCCGATAAGTGTCGCTCTTGCAAACAAAGCAGGACGTTTCTTCTCTGCAAACAGGAAGAACAAAAGAGTCAGCCACAAACAGAAGACTCTGGGAACTGGTTAATGTTTAAGCATCTTGAGAAATCAGAAAGTTAGGGAAAGGTCAGAAAAACAACTCATGACATAAAAACAACTTGTG
>NW_012108164.1:497078-497957 GCF_000951045.1 Mandrillus leucophaeus | reverse complement strand
CATTACAAGGACAATATTTAAAAGGAAAAGTTTTACAATGGGGCCGAGGCTATGCTCTTGTCCGTACAGGTGCCGGAGACGAGTGGTTTCCATCTCAATGGTTGAAACAGTGCCATGGTGAAGAGGAGCTGATCTGAAGAGTTCCTGAAGGAATTCCAGGAGCTAAATCTGAGTGCTCGGAGAACATTCACCTTCGGAACTCGACATGCGGAGCCTCCGACATGGGGACAACTGAAAAAGCTCACTCAGGAAGCTGACGGGGTTATTCAACAAGCTGGGCAGCAAAAAAAACCCACTGACTTTATTTTGGCTATGCTGGCTGTAGTGAATTGCCAGGTAACAGCTGGAGAATTTACATATTGGGCTTATATTCCCTTTCCACCCGTATATCAAGATGTGGCAAGGGGAAACAAAGAGGTCCCAGTATTTACTAATGATACTGCTTGGATGCCATCACCATTTTTAAACCAGGATCCTGAATTAGACACTGGCACAGTGAATAGTTCATATCAATTTGGGGTTGAAGGGTTACCTATATGTCTTGGGAGTAGTTCACATTGTCTGCATCTTTCTCCTGAGGCTTGGGCTGTTTGTTATAACCATAGTCACGTTGCTGCCTTTACTATGATTATTGTTGCTCAAAGTTTTAAATATAATCAGATTGCATTGCTAAATGAAACTCTGCCCACTACATTATCTTTATGCCCTATCCCTGATGTGTACAGAGGTGTTTCCCAATTAGAGTGGACTACGTGTAGAGGTAGTGGGCTGCAATTATTATTAGAAGTAAAAGGTAAAAGTCGTAATTACCTTATCACTGATTGGAGTGTGCATGGAGATTTTCAAACCAAATTTAGTCATGTCAACCTACGTTGGCAT
>NW_012108164.1:484357-495797 GCF_000951045.1 Mandrillus leucophaeus | reverse complement strand
CAGCCACAAACAGAAGACTCTGGGAACTGGTTAATGTTTAAGCATCTTGAGAAATCAGAAAGTTAGGGAAAGGTCAGAAAAACAACTCATGACATAAAAACAACTTGTGTCATAAAAACAACTCGTGTCTTGTGACATAGTAAAATTCCACAAGCATGTATAAAATAAAGCAGAGCATGCTGCTTGGGGCGGCCACCATGTTTGTCTTGTCCTGTGTTGTGTTGTCTGTTCATTCCTCTGTTTAGGAAACATGCGGACCCCAACAAGGTGAATTCACACATCAAGAAGAAGTTTCTCAGAAAGCTTCTTTCTAGTTTTTATTTGAGGATATTTCCTTTGTTCAAGTAGGCTTCAATGCGATAAAAAATATTACTTCTCAGATTCCCCAAAAACAGTGGTAACAGACGGCTCTTTAAAAAGAATGTTTAACTCTGTGAGATTAATTCACACGTCAAAAATCAGTTTCTCAGAAAGCTTCTTTCTGGTTTTCATCTGAGGATATCTCCTTTTTTACTTTATGCCTCTATGTGCACTCAAATATCCTTTTGCAGATTCCACGAAAACAGTGGTAGCAAACTGTTTCATGAAGAAGAAGGTGTATTTCATTGGGATGAATTTACACATCACACAGAAGTTTCCCAGAAAGTTTTTTCTAACGTTCATTTGAAGATACTTCCTTTGTCTTCTTAGGTTTCAATGCGATAAAAATATATCCCTTTTCAATTTCCCAAAAAGAGTGGTAACAGACTGCTTCAGGAAAAGAAACTGTAACTCTGTGAGACGAATTCACAAATCAGAGAACAGTTTCTCAGAAACCTTCTTTCCAGTTTGCATCTGAGGATATTTCATTTTTCACCATATCCCTCAGTGCATTCCCAAATATCATGTTGCAGATTACAGGAACACAGTGTTAGCAAACTCATTCATGAAGAGAAAGGTGTAATTCTGTGAGGTGAATTCACACATAATAAAGATGTTTCTCAGAAAGTTTCTTTCTCGTTTTTATTTGAGGATATTTTCTTTGTCAGTATAGGCTTCAATGTGATCCAAAATATCATTTCTGAGATTTCCGTAAAACACTGGTAACAGATTGCTCCATGAAACGGATGTTTAACTCTGTGAGATGAATTCACACATCAGAAATCAGTTTCTCAGAAAGTTTCTTTCTGGTTTTAATCTGAGGATATTTCCTTTTCTACCTTATGCCTCTATGCACTCCTAAATATCCTTTTGCAGATTCCACGGAAACAGTGGTAGCAATTTATTTCATGAAGAGGAAGGTGTATTTCATTGGGATGAATTCACACATCACAGAGAAGTTCCCAGTAAGCTTTTTTCTATCTTTCATTTGAGGTTACTTCCTTAGTCTTCTTAGGCTTTAATGCGATAAAAAATATCCCTTTTCAGATTCCCCAAAAAGAGGGGTAACAGACTGCTCCAGGAAGAGAAAGTGTAATTCTGTGAGATGAATTCACACATCAGAGAACAGTTTCTCAGAAACCTTCTTTCTACTTTTCATCTGAGGGTATTTCCTTTTTCACCATATGCCTCAGTGCACTCCCAAATATCACTTTGCAGATTATAGGAACACAGTGTTAGCAAACTCCTTCATGAAGAGAAAGGTGTAATTCTGTAAGGTGAATTCACATATCACAAAGAAGTCTCTCAGAAAGACTCTTCCTAGTTTTTATTTGAGGATATTTTCTTTGTTCAAGTAGGCTTCAATGCGGTAAAAAACATCACTTCTCAGATTCCCCAAAAAGAGTGGTAACAGACTGCTCCATGAAAAGAAAGTGGAACTCTGTGAGATGAATTAACAGATCAGAATTCAGTTTCTCAGAAATTTTCTTTCCGATTTTCATCTCAGGATATTTCCTTTTTTACCTCATGCCTCTATGCACTCCAAAATATCCTTTTGCAGATTCCATGGAAACAATGGTAGCAAACTGTTTCATGAAGAGGAAGTTGTATTTCATTGGAATGAATTCACACATCACACAGAAATTTCCCAGAACCTTTAACTTTCATTTGAGGATACTTCCTTTGTCATCTTAGACTTCAAAGCGATAAAAAACATCACTTCTCAGATTCCCCAAAAAGAGTGGTAACAGACTGCTCCATGAAAAAATAGTGTAACTCTGTGAGACCAATTCACACATCAGAGAACAGTTTCTCCAAAACCTTATTTCTAGTTTTCATCTGAGGATATTTCATTTTTCACCATATGCCTCAGTGCACTCCCAAGTATCTCTTTGTAGATTACAGGAACACAGTGTTAGCAAACTTCTTCATGAAGAGAAAGGTGTAATTCTGTGAGGTGAATTCACACATAATAAAGATGTTTCTCAGAAATCTTCTTTCCTGTTTTTATTTGAAGATATTTTCTTTGTCATCCTAGGTGTCAATGCGATCCCAAATAACATTTCTGAGATTCCCCAAAAACACTGGTAACAGACTGCTTCATGATACGAATGTTTAACTCTGTGAGATGAATTCACGCGTTAGAAATCAGTTTCTCAGAAAGCTTCTTACTTTTTTCATCTCAGGATATTTCCTTTTTTGCCTTATGCCTCTTTCCGCTCCCAAGTATCCTTTTGTACATTCCACGAAAAAAGTGGTAGCAAACTGTTTCATGAAGAAGAAGGTGTATTTCTTTGGGATGAATTCACACATCACAGAGAAGTTCCCCAGAAAGCTTTTTTCTAACTTTCATTTGAGGATACTTCATTTGTCTTCTCTGGCTTCAATGCTATAAAAAATATCCCTTTTGAGATTCCCAAAAAAGAGTGGTAACAGACTGTTCCAGTAAAAGGAAGTGTAACTCTATGAGATAAATTCACACATCAGAGAACAGTTTCTCAGAAACCTACTTTCTAGTTTTCATCTGAGGATATTTCCTTTGCCACCATATGCCTCACTGCACTCCCAAATATCTCTTTGCAGCTTATAGCAACACAATGTTAGCAAATTCCTTCATGAAGAGAAAGGTGTAATTATGAGAGGTTAATTCACACATCACAAAGAAGTTTCTCAGAAAGATTCTTTCTAGTTTTTATTTGAGGATAGTTCCTTTGTCCGTGTAGGCTTCAATGTGATAAAAATAGCACTTCTCAGGTTCCCCAAAAAGAGTGGTAACAGACTGCTCCAGGAAAAGAAAGTGTAACTCTGTGGGATGAATTCACACATCAGAGAAGGGTTTCTCAGCAACCTTCTTTCTACATTTCATCTGAGGATATTTCCTTTTTTCACCATATGCCTCAGTGTACTCCCAAATATCACTTTGCAGATTACGGGAACACAGTGTTAGCAAAATCCTTCATGAAGAGAAAGGTGTAATTCTGTGATGTGAATTCACACATACTAAAGGTGTTTCTCAGAAAGCTTCTTTCTCGTTTTTATTTGAGGGTATTTTCTTTGTCAGTATAGGCTCCAATGCGATCCAGAATATTATTTCTGAGATTCCCCAAAAACACTTGTAACAGACTGCTCCATGAAAAGAATGTTTAACTCTGTGAGATGAATTGACAAATCAGAAATCAGTCTCTCAGAAAGCTTCCTACTGGTTTTAATCTGAGGATATTTCCTTTTTTACCTTATGCTTCTATGCACTCCCAAATATCCTTTCGCAGATTCCACGAAAACAGTGGTAGCAAACTGTTTCATGAAGAGGAAGGTGTATTTCATTGGAATGAATTCACACATCTCAGAGAAGTTTCTCAGAAAGCTTTTTTCTAACTTTCATTTGAGGTTACTTCCTTTGTCTTCTTAGGCTTCAATGTGATAAAAATATCCCTTTTCGGATTCCCCAAAATAAGTGGTAACAGACTGCTCCAGGAAAAGAAAGTGTAACTCTGTGAGACGAATTCACACATCAGAGAACAGTTTGTCAGAAATCTTCTTTCTAGTTTTCATCTGAGGATATTTCCTTTTTCACCATATGCCTCAGTGCACTCCCAAATATTACTTTGCAGGTTACAGGTACACAGTGTTAACAAACTCCTTCATGAAGAGAAAGGTGTAATACGGTGAGGTGAATTCACACATCACAAAGAAGTTTCTCAGAAAGCTTCTTTCTAGTTTTTATTTGAGGATATATCCTTTTTCCGCTTAGGCTTCAATGCGAAAAAAAATATCACTTCTCAGGTTCCCCAAAAAGAGTGGTAACAGACTGCTCCATGAAAAGAAAGTGGAACTCCGTGAGACGAATTCACATATCAGAGAACAGTTTTTCAGAAACCTTCTTTCTAGTTTTCATCTGAGGATATTTCCTTTTTCACCATATACTTCAGTGCCCTCCCAAATATCACTTTACAGATTACATGAACACAGTGTTAGCAAACTCCTTCATGAAGAAAAAGGTGTAAATCTCTGAGGTAAATTCATACATCACAAAGAAGTTTCTCAGAAAGCTTCTTTCTAGTTTTTATTTTCGGATATTTTCTTTTTCTGCATAGGCTTCAATGCGATAAAAATATCACTTCTCCGGTTCCCCAAAAACAGTGGTAACAGACTGCTCCAGGAAAAGAAAGTGTAACCCTGTGAGACGAATTTACATATCAGAGAACAGTTTCTCAGAAACCTTCTTTCTAGTTTTCATCTGAGCATATTTCCTTTTTCACCATATGCCTCAGTGCACTCCCAAATATCCCTTTGCAGATTACAGGAATACAGTGTTAGCAAACTCCTTCATGAAGAGAAAAGTGTAATTCTGTGAGGTGAATTCACACATCACCGAGAAGGTTCCCAGAAAGATTTTTCTAACTTTCACTTGAGGATACTCCCTTTGTCTTCTTAGGCTTGAATGCGATAAAAAATATCCCTTTTCAGCTTCCCCAAAAAGAGTGGTAACAGACTGCTTCAGGAAAAAGAAGTGTAGCTCTGTGAGACGAAATCACACATCAGAGAAGAGTTTCTCAGAAACCTTCTTTCTAGTTTTCATCTGAGGATATTTCTTTTTTCACCATATGCTTCAGTGCGCTCCCAAATATCGCTTGGCAGATTACAGGAACACAGTGTTAGCAAACACCTTCATGAAGATAAAGGTGTAATTTTTTGAGGTGAATTCACACATAATAAAGATGTTTCTCAGAAAGCTTCTTTCTCGCTTTTATTTGAGGATTTTTCCTTTGTCAGCATAGGCTTCAGTGCGATCCGATATATTATTTTTGAGATTCCCCAAAAACACTTGTAACAGACTGCTCCATGAAACGAATGTTTAATTCTGTGAGATGAATTCACACATTAGAAATCAGGTTCTCACAAAGCTTCTTTCGGCTTTTCATCTGAGGATATTTTCTTTTTTGCCTTATGCCTCTATGCCCTCCCAAATATCCTTTTGTAGATTCCACGAGAACAACGGTAGCAAACTGTTTCATAAATAGGAAGGTGTATCTCATTAGGATGTATTCACACATCACAGAGAAGTTTCCCTGAAAGCTTCTTTCTAGTTTTTATTTGAGGATATGTCCTTTGTACGCGTAGGCTTCAGTGCGATAAAAAATATCACTTGTCAGATTCCCCAAAAGCAGTGGTAACGACTGCTACAGAAAAAGAAAGTGGAACTCTGTGAGAAAAATTCACACATCAGAGAAGAGTTTCTCAGAAACCTTCTTTCTACTTTTCATCTGAGGATATTTCCTTTTTCACCATATGCATCAGTGCGCTCCCAAATATCATTTTGCAGATTACACGAACACAGTGTTAGCAAACTCCTTCATGAAGAGAAAGGTGTAATTCTGTGAGGTGAATTCACATATCACAAAGAAGTTTCTCAGAAAGACTCTTCCTAGTTTTTATTTGAGGATATTTCCTTTGTTCAAGTAGGCTTCAATGCAATAAAAAATATCACTTCTCAGGTTCCCCAAAAACAGTGGTAACAAACTGCTCCATGAAAAGAAAGTGGAACTCTGTGAGATGAATTAACACATCAGAAATCAGTTTCTCTGAAAGCTTCTTTCCGGTTTTCATCTGAGGATATTTCTTTTTTTACCTTATGCCTCTATGCACTCCAAAATATCCTTTTGCAGATTCCACGGAAACAATGGTAGCAAACTGTTTCATGAAGAGGAAGTTGTATTTCATTGGGATGAATTCACACATCACACAGAAATTTCCCAGAAACCTTTTTCTTAACTTTCATTTGGGGATACTCCCTTTGTCGTCTTAGACTTCAAAGCGATAAAAAATATACCTTTTCAGATTCCCCAAAAAGAGTGGTAACAGACTGCTCCAGGAAAAAATAGTGTAACTCTGTGAGACCAATTCACACATCAGAGAACAGTTTCTCCGAAACTTTCTTTCTAGTTTTCATCTGAGGATATTTCCTTTTTCACTATATGCCTCAGTGCACTACCAAATATCACTTTGTAGATTACAGGAACACAGTGTTAGCAAACTCCTTCATGAAGAGAAAGTTATAATTCTGTGAGGTGAATTCACACATCACAAAGAAGTTTCTCAGAAAGGTTCTTTCTGGTTTTTATTTGAGGATATGTCCTTTTTCTGCGTAGGCTTCAATGCGATAAAAAATATCCCTTTTCAGATTCCCCAAAAACAGTGGTAACGGATTGCTCCATGAAAAGAAATTGGAACGCTTTGAGAGGACTTCACACGTCAGAGAACGGTCTATCAGAAACCTTCTTTCTAGTTTTCATCTGAGGATATTTCCTTTTTCACCATATGGCTCAGTGCACTCCCAAATAAAACTTTGCAGATTACAGGAACACAGTGTTAGCAAAGTCCTTCATGAAGAGGAAGGTGTATTTCTGTGAGGTGAATTCACACATCACAAAGAAGTTTCTCAGAAAGCTTTTTTCTAGTTTTTTTTAATATATATATTTTCTTTGTCCTCGTAGGCTTCAATGTAAAGAAAACATCACTTCTCAGGTTCCCCAAAAACGGTGGTAACAGACTGCTCCATGAAAAGAAAGTGTAACTCTGTGAGAAGAATTCAGACATCAGAAAACAGTTTCTCAGATATGTTCTTTCTAGTTTTCAGCTGAGGATATTTCCTTTTTCACCATATGCCTCTGTGCACTCCCAAATATCACTTTGCAGATTACACGAACACAGTGTTTGCAAACTCCTTCATGAAGAGAAAGGTGTAATTCTGTGAGGAGAATTCACACATCACAAAGAAGTTTCTCAGAAAGCTTATTCCTAGTTTTTATTTGAGGATATTTCCTTTGTTCAATAGACTTCAATGCGACAAAAAATATCACTTCTGAGATTCCCCAAAAACAGTGGTAACACACTGCTAAAAGAAAAGAAGGTGTAACTCTGTGAGACGAATTCACATATCAGAGAATAGTTTCTCAGAAACCTTCCTTCCAGTTTTCATTTGAGGATATTTCCTTTTTCACCATATGCCTCAGTGCACTTACAAATATCACTTTGAAGATTACAGGAACCCAGTGTTAGCAAACTCCTTCATGAAGAGAAAGGTGTAATTCTGTGAGGTGAATTCACATATAAGAAAGATGTTTCCCAGAAAACTTCTTTCTCGTTTTTTTTTGTTTTTGTTTTTTGTTTGTTTGTTTGTTTGTTTGTGGATATATCCTTTGTCAGCATAGGCTTCGATGGGATCCAAAATATCATTTCTGAGATTCCCCAAGAACACTGGTAACGGACTGCTCCATGAGACGAATGTTTAACTCTGTGAGATGAATTCACATATCAGAAATCAGTTTTTCAGAAAGCTTCTTTCTAGTTTTTATTTGAGGATATTTCCTTTTTCATGTAGGCTTCAATGCGATAAAATATCCTTTTTCAGATTCCCAAAAAGAGTGGTAATAGACTGCTCCAGGAAAAGAAAGTGTAACTATGTGAGATGTATTCACACATCAGAGAACAGTTTCTCAGAAACCGTCGTTCTTGTTTTCATCCGAGGATATTTTCTTTTTCACCATATGCCACAGTGCACTCCCAAATATCACTTCGAAGACTACAGGGACACAGTGTTAATAAAGTCCTTCATGAAGAGAAAGGTGTAACTCTGTGAGGTGAATTCACACATCAAAAAGAAGTTTCTTAGAAAGCTTCTTTCTAGTTTTTATTTGAGGATATTTCCTTTTTCCACATAGGCTTCAATGTGACAAAAAATATGACTTCTCAGGTTCCCCCAAAACCACGAAATGAATGTTTAAATCTGTGAGATGAATTCACACTCGGAAATCAGTTTCTCGGAAAGCTTCTTTCCGGTTTTCATCTGAGGATATTTCCTTTTACACCTTATGCCTCTATGCGCTCCCAAATATCCTTTTGCAGATTCCAGGAAAACAGCGGTAGCAAAGTGTTTCATGAAGAGGAAGATGTATTCATTAGGATGAATTCACACATCACAGAGAAGTTTCCCAGAAAGCTTTTTTCTAACTTTCATTTGAGGATACTTCCTTTGTCTTCTAAGGCTTCAATGTGATAAAAATATCCCTTTTCAGATTCCCCCAAAAAAAGAGATAACAGACTGCTCCATGAAAACAAAGTGTAACTCTGTGAGACGAATTCACACATCAGAGAACAGTTTCTCAGAAACCTTCTTTCTAGTTTTCATTTGAAGGTATTTCCTTTTTCACCATATGCCTCAGTGCACTCCCAAATATCCCTTTGCAGATTACAGGAACACAGTGTTAGCAAACTCCTTCATGAAGACAAAGGTGTAATTCTGTGAGGTGAATTCACACATAATAAAGATGTTTCTCAGAAATCTTCTTTCTCGTTTTAATTTGAAGATATTTCCTTTGTCACCATAGGTTTCTATGCGATCCAAAATATCATTTCTGATATTCCCCAAAAACCCTGATAACAGACTGCTCCATGAAACGAATGTTTAACTCTGCGAGATGAATTCAGACATCAGAAATCAGTTTCTCAGAAAGCTTCTTTCAGGTTTTCATCTGAGGATATTTCCTTTTTTCTTTATGCCTCTATGTGCTCCCAAATATCCTTCTGCATATTCCACGAAAACAATGGTAGCAAACTGTTTTATGAAAAGGAAGGTATATTTCATACGGATGAATTCATACATCCCAGAGGAGTTTCCCAGAAAGCTTTTTTCTAACTTTCATTTGAAGATACTTCCTTTGTCTTCTTAGGCTTCAATGCGATAAAAAAAAAATCCCTTTTCAGATTCCTGAAAAACAGTGATAACACAGTGCTCCAAGAAAAGAAAGTGAAACTCTGTGAGACGAATTGACACATCAGGGAACAGTTTCTCAGAAAACTTTTTTCTAGTTTTCATTTGAAGATATTTCCTTTTTCACCATATGCCTCAGTGCACTCCAAAATATTACTTTGCAGATTACAGGAACACAGTATTAGCAAACTCCTTCAAGAAGAAAAAGGTGTGATTATGTGAGGTTAATTAACACACCACAAAGAAGTTTCCCAGATAGCTTCTTTCTAGTTTTTATTTGAGAATATTTCCTTTGTTCAAATATCCTCAATTAAAAACATGAAAGCTTTCTGCGAAACTGCTCTGTGATGTGTGAATTCATTTCACAGAGTTGCATCACTCTTTGATGGAGGAGTTTGCTAGCACTGTTTTCGTGGAATCTCAGAAGTGATATCTTGAATATCGTTGAATCCCATGGAGAAAAATGAAATATCCTCAGATAAAAACTGCAGAGACCTTCTCAGAAACTGCTTTGTTGTGGGTGAATTCAGCTCACAGAGTGACATCATTGTTTTCAGTGAGAAGCTTGCTAACAGTGTTTTCGCAGAATGTGCAATGAGACACACGAGGGCGCTTTGAGACCACAAATAGCCTCAACTGAAAAAAGAAAGAAGCTTTCTGAGAACCTGCCTTGTGATGCGTGAATTCATCTCACAGAGTTACACATGTATTTCATGGAGCCGTTTGCTAGTCCTGTTTTTGTGTAGTCTCAGAAGTGATATTTTGGATCGCTATGATGACTCCTCAGACAGAGAAAATATCCTCAGATGAAAACCAGAAAGAAGCTTTCTGAGAAACTGCTTTGTGATATGTGAGTTTGTCTCATAGAGTTAAATCTTTCTCTTCACGAAGCAGTTTGCTAACACTGTTTTCGTGGAATCTGAAAAGCGATATTTGGGAACGCATTGAGGGCTACAGTGAAAAAGGATATATCCACAGATGAAAACTTTAAAGAAGCGTTCTGAGAAACTGCATTGTGATGTGTGAATGCAACTCACAGAGTTACAGTGTTCTATTCATTGATCAGTTTGCTACCACTGTTTTCTTGAAATCTACAAAGGATATTTCTTAGTGCCATGAGCTTATGGTGACAAAGGAAATATCCTCCGATTAAAAACTAGACAGAAGCTTTCTGAGAAACTTCTTTGTGATGTGTTAATTCATCTGACACTTTTAAACGTTTCTTTTCATGAAGAAGCTTCCTAACACCGTTTTCTTGGAATCTGCAAAGTGATATTTCAGAGCACATTGAGGCCTATAGTGAAACAGGAAATATCCTGAGATGAAAACTAGAAGGAAGCTTTATGAGAAAGCCTTTTATGATGTGTGAGTTCATTTTAGAGAGTTATACTTTCACATCATGGAACAGTCTATTACCACTGTCCTTGGGGAACGTGAGAAGGGATATATTGGATCGCATTGAGGCCTATGCTGAGAAAGGAAATATCCTCAATTAAAGACGTGAAAGAAGCTTTCTGAGAAACTTCTTTGTGATGTGTTAATTCATCTCAGGGAGTTACACCTTAGTCTTCATGGAACAGTTTGCTAACACTGCTTTCGTGGAAATTGCAACGTGGTATTTGGGAGTGCACTGAGGCCTGTGATGAAAAAGGAACTATCCTCAGATGAAAACTGGAAAGAAGCATTCTGAGAAACTGTATTGTGATGTGTGAATGCAACTCACAGACTTACACTGTTCTTTTCATTGATCAGCTGGCCAACAGTGTTTCCTGAAATCTGCAATGGGATATTTCTTAGCACCATGAAGTTTACGGTGACAAAGGAAATATCCTCTGATAAAAACAAGAAAGAAGCTTTCTGAGAATCTACTTTGTGGTGTGTGAATTCATCTCACAGAGTTACACATGTATTTCGTGGAGCCATTTGCTAGCACTCTTTTTGTGGCATCTGAGAAGTGATATTTTGGATCGCTATGATGATTCCTCGGACGAAGGAAATATACTCAGATGAAAACTGGAAAGAAGCTTTCTGAGGAACTTCTTTGTGATGTGTGAATTCGTCTCACAGAGTTACACCTTTCTCTTCATGAAGCAGTTTGCTAACACTGTTTTCATGGAATCTGAAAAGCGATATTTGGGAGCACATTGAGAGCTATGGTGAAAAAGGATATATCCTTATATGAAAACTTTAAAGAAGCGTTCTAGGAAACTGTATTGTGATGTGTGAATGCAACTCACAGGGTTACAGTGTTTTATTCATTGATCAGTTTGCTACTACTGTTTTCTTGAAATCTACAATGGGATATTTCTT
>NW_012108164.1:480341-484307 GCF_000951045.1 Mandrillus leucophaeus | reverse complement strand
TTACACATGTATTTCATGGAGCCGTTTGCTAGTCCTGTTTTTGTGTAGTCTCAGAAGTGATATTTTGGATCGCTATGATGACTCCTCAGACAGAGAAAATATCCTCAGATGAAAACCAGAAAGAAGCTTTCTGAGAAACTGCTTTGTGATATGTGAGTTTGTCTCATAGAGTTAAATCTTTCTCTTCACGAAGCAGTTTGCTAACACTGTTTTCGTGGAATCTGAAAAGCGATATTTGGGAACGCATTGAGGGCTACAGTGAAAAAGGATATATCCACAGATGAAAACTTTAAAGAAGCGTTCTGAGAAACTGCATTGTGATGTGTGAATGCAACTCACAGAGTTACAGTGTTCTATTCATTGATCAGTTTGCTACCACTGTTTTCTTGAAATCTACAAAGGATATTTCTTAGTGCCATGAGCTTATGGTGACAAAGGAAATATCCTCCGATTAAAAACTAGACAGAAGCTTTCTGAGAAACTTCTTTGTGATGTGTTAATTCATCTGACACTTTTAAACGTTTCTTTTCATGAAGAAGCTTCCTAACACCGTTTTCTTGGAATCTGCAAAGTGATATTTCAGAGCACATTGAGGCCTATAGTGAAACAGGAAATATCCTGAGATGAAAACTAGAAGGAAGCTTTATGAGAAAGCCTTTTATGATGTGTGAGTTCATTTTAGAGAGTTATACTTTCACATCATGGAACAGTCTATTACCACTGTCCTTGGGGAACGTGAGAAGGGATATATTGGATCGCATTGAGGCCTATGCTGAGAAAGGAAATATCCTCAATTAAAGACGTGAAAGAAGCTTTCTGAGAAACTTCTTTGTGATGTGTTAATTCATCTCAGGGAGTTACACCTTAGTCTTCATGGAACAGTTTGCTAACACTGCTTTCGTGGAAATTGCAACGTGGTATTTGGGAGTGCACTGAGGCCTGTGATGAAAAAGGAACTATCCTCAGATGAAAACTGGAAAGAAGCATTCTGAGAAACTGTATTGTGATGTGTGAATGCAACTCACAGACTTACACTGTTCTTTTCATTGATCAGCTGGCCAACAGTGTTTCCTGAAATCTGCAATGGGATATTTCTTAGCACCATGAAGTTTACGGTGACAAAGGAAATATCCTCTGATAAAAACAAGAAAGAAGCTTTCTGAGAATCTACTTTGTGGTGTGTGAATTCATCTCACAGAGTTACACATGTATTTCGTGGAGCCATTTGCTAGCACTCTTTTTGTGGCATCTGAGAAGTGATATTTTGGATCGCTATGATGATTCCTCGGACGAAGGAAATATACTCAGATGAAAACTGGAAAGAAGCTTTCTGAGGAACTTCTTTGTGATGTGTGAATTCGTCTCACAGAGTTACACCTTTCTCTTCATGAAGCAGTTTGCTAACACTGTTTTCATGGAATCTGAAAAGCGATATTTGGGAGCACATTGAGAGCTATGGTGAAAAAGGATATATCCTTATATGAAAACTTTAAAGAAGCGTTCTAGGAAACTGTATTGTGATGTGTGAATGCAACTCACAGGGTTACAGTGTTTTATTCATTGATCAGTTTGCTACTACTGTTTTCTTGAAATCTACAATGGGATATTTCTTAGCGCCATGAATCTTACGGTGACACAGGAAATATCCTCCAATAAAAACTAGACAGAAGTTTTCTCAGAAACTTCTTTGTGATGTGTTAATTCATCTCACACAAATACACGTTTCTTTCCATGAAGCAGTTTCCTAACACCGTTTTCGTGGAATCTGCAAAGTAATATTTGGGAGCACATTGAGGCCTATGTTGAAACAGGAAATATTCTTAGATGAAAACTAGAAGGAAGCTTTCTGAGAAAGCCTTTTATGATGTGTGAGTTCATTTTAGAGAGTTATACTTTCACATCATGGAGCAGTCTATTACCACTGTCTTTGGGGATTGTGAGAAGGGATATATTGGATCACGTTGAGGCCTCCGCTGAGAAAGGAAATATCCTCAATTAAAAACGTGAAAGAAGTTTTCTGAGAAACTTCTTTGTGATATGTTAATTCATCTCAGAGAATTACACCTTAGACTTCATGGAACAGTTTGCTAACACTGTTTTCGTGGAAACTGCAACGTGATATTTGGGAGCGCATTGAGGCCGGTTTTGAAAAAGGAAATATCCTCAGATGAAAACTGGAAAGAAGCGTTCTGAGAAACTGCATTGTGATGTGTGAATGCAACTTACAGACTTAAACTGTTCTTTTCATTGATCAATTTCCCAGCAGTGTTTTCCTGAAATCTGCAATGGGATATTTCTTAGCGCCATGAAGCTTACCGTGACAAAGGAAATATCCTCCGATAAAAACGAGAAAGAAGCTTTCTGAGAATCTGCTTTGTGGTGTGTGAATTCATCTCACATAGTAACACATTTATTTCGTGGAGCCGTTTGCTAGCACTCTTTTTGTGGCATCTGAGAGGTGATATTTTGGATCGCTATGATGACTCCTCGGATGAAGGAAATATCCTCAGATGAACACTGGAAAGAAACTTTCTGAGAAACTCCTTTGTGATGTGTGAATTCATCTCACAGAGTTACACCTTTTCTCTTCATGAAGCAGTTTGCTAACACAGTTTTCGTGGAATCTGAAAAGTGATATTTCGGAGCGCATTGAGGGCAAAGGTGAAAAAGGATATATCCTCATATGAAAACTTTAAAGAAGCGTTCTGAGAAACTGCATCGTGATGTGTGAATGCAACTCACAGAGTTACACTGTTCTATTCATTGATCAGTTTGCTAACATTGTTTTCTTGAATTCCACAATGGGATATTTCTTAGCGCCATGAAGCTTATGGTGACAAAGGAAATATCCTCCGATAAAAACTAGACAGAAGCTTTCTCAGAAACTTCTTTGTGATGTGTGAATTCATCTCACAGGTTTACCCGTTTCTTTCCATGAAGCAGTTTCCTAACACCATTTTGGTGGAATCTGCAAAGTGATATTTGGGAGCGCATTGAGGCCTTGATGAAACAACAAATATCCTCAGATGAAAACTGGAAAGAAGCGTTCTGAGAAACTGCCTTATGATGTGTGAATGTAACTCACAGAGTTACACTTTTCTTTTCATTGATCAGTTTGCCAACAATGTTTATTTGAAATCTGCAATGGGATATTTCTTAGCGCCATGAAGCTTACGGTGACAAAGGAAATATTCTCAGATAAAAAAGAGAAAGAAGCTTTCTGAGAAACTGCTTTGTGATGTGTGAATTCACCTTGCAGAGTTACACATGTATTTCGTGGAGCCGTTTGCTAGCACTCTTTTGTGGTATCTGAGAAGTGATATTGTGGCTTGCCATGAAGACTCCTCAGACGAAGGAAATCTCCTCACATAAAAATGAGAAAGAAGCTTTCTGAGAAACTTCTTTGCGATGTGTGACTTCATCTCACAGAGTTACACCTTTCTCTTCATGAAGCAGTTTGCTAACACAGTTTTCGTGGAATCTGCAAAGTGATATTTGGGAGCACATTGAGGCCTGTGGTGAAAAAGGAAATACCCTCAGATGAAACTAGAAAGAAGATTTCTGAGAAACTGCTATCTGTTGTGTGAATTCATCTCACAGAGATACACTTTCCTTTCATGGAGTATTCTGTTCACACTCTTTTTGTTGAGTCTGTGGAGGGAGATTTCTGTTGTCAATGAAGACTACACGGACAAAGGAAATATCCTCAATTTAAAACGTGAAAGAAGTTTTCTGCGAAACTGCTCTGTGATGTGTGAATTCATTTCACAGAGTTGCATCACTCTTTGATGGAGGAGTTTGCTAGTGCTGTTTTTGTGGAATCTCAGAAGTGATATCTTGAATATCGTTGAATCCCATGGAGAAAAATGAAATATCCTCAGATAAAAACTGCAGAGAGGCCTCCTCAGAAACTGCTTTGTTGTGGGTGAATTCAGCTCACAGAGTGACATCATTGTTTTCAGTGAG
>NW_012108164.1:446909-479733 GCF_000951045.1 Mandrillus leucophaeus | reverse complement strand
GTGACATCATTGTTTTCAGTGAGAAGCTTGCTAACAGTGTTTTCGCAGAATGTGCAATGAGACACATGGGGGCGCTTTGAGACCACAAAGAGCCTTAACTGAAAAAAGAAAGAAGCTTTCCGAGAAACTGTTTGTGATGTGTGAATTCAACTCACTGAATTACACCTGCATTTCGTGGAGACGTTTGCTAGCCCTGATTTTGTGAAATCTGAGATCGGACATTTCGAATCGCTTTGAAGACTAAACAGCCAAAGGAAATATCTTCAGATAAAAAGCAGAAAGAAGCTTTCTGAGAACCTGCCTTGTGATGTGTGAATTCATCTCACAGAGTTACACATGTATTTCATGGAGCCGTTTGCTAGTCCTGTTTTTGTGTAGTCTCAGAAGTGATATTTTGGATCGCTATGATGACTCCTCAGACAGAGGAAATATCCTCAGATGAAAACCAGAAAGAAGCTTTCTGAGAAACTGCTTTGTGATGTCTGAATGCAACTCACAGAGTTACAGTGTTCTGTTCATTTATCAGTTTTCTATCACTGTTTTTTGGAAATCTACAATGGGATAATTCTTAGAGCCATGAAGCTTACGGAGAAAATGAAACATCCTCCGATAAAAACTAGACAGAACTTTTCTCAGAAACTTCTTTGTGATGTGTTAATTCATCTCACACAAATACACGTTTCTTTCCACGAAGCAGTTTCCTAACACCGTTTTCGTGGAATCTGAAAAGTGATATTTGGGAGCACATTGAGGCCTATGTTGAAACAGAAAATATCCTTAGATGAAAACCAGAAGGAAGCTTTCTGAGAAAGTGTTTTATGATGTGTGAGTTCATTTTAGACAGCTATACTTTCACATCATGAAGCAGTCTATTACCACTGTCTTTGGGGAATGTGAGAATGGATATATTGGACTGCATTGAGGCCTTCGCTAAGAAAGGAAATATCCTCAATTAAAAACGTGAAAGAAGCTTTCTGAGAAACTTCTTTGTGATGTGTTAATTCAGCTCAGAGAGTGACACCTTAGACCTCATGGAACAGTTTGCTAACACTATTTCGTGGAAACTGTAACATGATATTTGGGAGTGCATTGAGGCCTGTGGTGAAAAAGGAAATATCCTCAGATGAAAACTGGAAAGAAGCGTTCTGAGAAACTGCATTGTGATGTGTGAATGCAACTCACAGACTTGCAGTGTTTTTTACATTGATCAGTTTGCCAACAGTCTTTTCTTGAAATCTGCAATGGGATATTTCTTAGCACCATGAAGCTTATGGTGACAAAGGAAATATCCTCCGATAAAAACTAGACAGAAGCTTTCTGAGAAACTTCTTTGTGATGTGTTAATTCACCTCACAGAGTTACACATGTATTTCGTGGAGCCGTTTGCTATTATTCTTTTTGTGGCATCTGAGAACTGATATTTTGGATTGCTATGATGACTCCTCGGACGAAGGAAATATCCTCAGATGAAAACTGGAAAGAAATTTTCTGAGAAACTTCTTTGTTGTGTGTGAATTCGCCTCACAGCGTTACACCTTTCTCTTCATGAAGCAGTTTGCTAACACTGTTTTCGTGGAATCTGAAAAGTGATATTTGGGAGCACCTTGAAGGCTATGGTGGAAAAGGATATATGCTCATATGAAAACTTTAAAGAAGCGTTCTGAGAAACTGCATTGTGATGTGTGAATGCAACTCACAGAGTTACAGTGTCCTATTCATTGATCAGTTTGCTACCACTGTTTTCTTGAAATCTACAATGGGATATTTCTTAGTGCCATGAAGCTTACGGTGACAAAGGAAATATCTTCCGGAAAAAACTAGACAGAAGCTTTCTGAAAAACTTCTTTGTGATGTGTGAATTCATCTCACACATTTACGCGTTTCTTTCCATGAAGCAGTTTCCTAACATCGTTTTCGTGGAATCTGCAAAGTGATATTTGGGAGCGCATTGAGGCCTGTGATGAAAAAAGAAGTATCCTCAGATGAAAACTGGGAAGAAGCGTTCTGAGAAACTGCCTTGTGATGTGTGAATGCAACTCACAGAGTTACACTTTTCTTTTCATTGATCAGTTTGCCAACAATGTTTACTTGAAATCTGCAATGGGATATTTCTTAGCACCATGAAGGTTATGGTGACAAAGGAAATATCCTCCGATAAAAACGAGAAAGAAACTTTCTGAGAAACTGCTTTGTGATGTGTGAATTCATCTCACAGAGTTACACATGTATTTCGTGGAGCCGTTTGCTAGCACTCTTTTTGTGGCATCTGAGATGTGATATTGTGGTTCGCCATGAAGACTCCTCAGACGAAGGAAATGTCCTCACATAAAAACGAGAAAGAAGCTTTCTGAGAAACTTCTTTGTGATGTGTGACTTCATCTCACAGAGTTACACGTTTCTCTTCATGAAGCAATTTGATAACACAGTTTTGGTGGAAACTGCAAGGTGATATTTGGGAGCGCATTGAGGCCTGTGGTGAAAAAGGAAATATAATCAGATGAAAACTAGAAAGAAGGTTTCTGAGAAAGTGCTATCTGATGTGTGAATTCATCTCACAGGGATACACTTTCCTTTCATGGAGCATTCTGTTCCCACTCTTTTTGTTGAGTCTGGGAAGGGAGATTTCAGATGTCAATGAAGATTACACGGACAAAGAAAATATCCTCAATTAAAAACGTGAAAGAAACTTTCTGCTAAACTGCTCTGTGATGTGTGAATTAGTTTCACAGAGTTGCACCACTCTTTGATGGAGAAGTTTGCTAGCACTGTTTTTGTGGAATCTCAGAAGTGATATCTTGAATATCGTTGAATCCCATGGTGAAAAATGATATATCCGCAGATAAAAACTGCAGAGAGGCCTCCTCAGAAACTGCTTTGTTGTGGGTGTGACATCATTGTTTTCAGTGAGAAGCTTGCTAACAGTGTTTTCGCAGAATGTGCAATGAGACACATGGGGGCGCTTTGAGACCACAAAGAGCCTCAGCTGAAAAAACAAAGAAACTTTCTGAGAAATTATTTGAGATATGTGAATTCAACTCACTGAATTACACCTGTATTTCGTGGAGTCATTTGCTAGCCCTGATTTTGTGGAATCTCAGATCAGATATTTCAAATTGCTTTGAAGACTAAACAGCCAAAGGAAATATCCTCAGATAAAAAGCAGAAGGAAGCTTTCTGAGAACCTGCCTTGTGATGTGTAAATTCATCTCACAGAGTTACACATATAGAACGTCAAGCCGTTTGCTAGCTCTGTTTTTGTGTAGTCTCAGAAGTGATATTTTAGATCGCTGTGGTGACTCCTCAGACAGAGGAAATATCCTCAGATGAAAACCAGAAAGAAGCTTTCTGAGAAACTGCTTTGTGATGTGTGAATTTATCTCACAAGTTAAAACTTTCTCTTCACGAAGCAGTTTGCCAACACTGCTTTCGTGGAATCTGCAAAGCAATATTTTGGAGCACATTGAGGGCTACGGTAAAAAAGGATATATCCTCAGATGAAAACTTTAAAGAAGCGTTCTGAGAAACTGCATTGTGACATGTGAATGCAACTCACAGAGTTACACTGTTCTATTCATTGATCAGTTTGCTACCACTGTTTTCTTGAAATCTACAATGGGATATTTCTTAGCGCCATGAAGATTATGGTGACAAAGGAAATATCCTCCGATAAAAACTAGACAGAAGCTTTCTCAGAAACTTCTTTGTGATGTGTGAATTCATCTCACAGGTTTACAAGTTTCTCTCCTCGAAACATTTTCCTAACACAGTTTTCGTGAAATCTGCAAAGTGATATTTAGGAGTGCATTGAGGCCTGTGGTGAACAAGAAAATATCCTCAGATGAAAACTTTAAAGAAGCGTTCTGAGAAACTGCATTGTGATGTGTGAATGCAACTCACAGAGTTACATTGTTTTTTTCATTGATCAGTTTGCTAACACTGTTTTCTTGAAATCTGCAGTGGTGTATTTCTTAGCGCCATGAAGCTTATGATGACAAAGCAAATATCCTCCGAGAAAAACAAGATAGAAGCTTTTTGAGAAACTGCTTTGTGATGTGTGAATTCATCTCACAGAGATACACTTTCCTTTCATGGAGCATTCTGATATCATTCTTTTTGTTGAGTCCAGGAAGGGATATTTGTGTTCGCTATGAAGACCATACGGACAAAGGAAATATCCTCTGTTAAAAATATGAAAGAAGCTTTCTGCAAAACTGCTCTGTGATGTGGGAATTCATTTCACAGTGACATCACTCTTTCATGGAGGAGTTTGCTAGCACTGATTTTGGGGAATCTCAGAAGTGATATCTTGAATATAGTTGAATTACAGGGTGGAAAAAGAAATATCCTCAGATGAAAACCGCAGAGAAGCCTTCTGAGAAACTGCTTTGTTGTAGGTGAATTCAGCCCACAGAGTTACAGCCCTGTTTTCATTCAGAAGCTTGCTGACAGTGTTTTCCCAGAATCTGCAAGAGACACATGGGGGCGCTTTGAGACCAGAAATAAACTGAGATGAAAAAGGAAAGAAACTTTCAGAGAAACTGCTTTGTGATGCGTGAATTGAACTCACAGCGATACACCTCTCTTTCGTGGAGCTGTTTGATACCCCTGTTTTTCTGGAATCTGAGAGCGGATATTTCGGATCTCTTTGAATACTCTATGGACAAAGGAAATATCCTCAGACAAAAACCAGAAAGAAGCTTTCTGAGAAACTGCTTTATGATGTGTGAATTCATCTCAAAGACTTACACCATTCTTTCGTGGAAGTGTTTGCTAGCACTTTTTCTGTGGAATCCCAGAGGTGATATTTTGGATATCATTGAATCCCATGGCGAGAAATGAACTATACTGGGTAGAAGCCTTCTCAGAGACTGTTTTGTGGTGTGTGAATTCATCTCACAGAGCTACACCTTTGTCTTCATGAAGCAGTTTGCTAACACTGTTTTCGTGGCATCCACATAGTGATATTTGGGAGTGCGTTGTGGTGTACAGAGAAAAAGGAAATATTCTCAGATAAAAACTGGAAAGAAGCGTTCTGAGAAACAGCATTTTCACATGTGAATGCAAGTCACAGAGTTACTCATTTCTTTTCATTGATCAACTTGCTAACATGTTTTCTTGAAATCTGCAATGGGATATTTCTCAGTGCCATGAAGCTTACGGTAACAAACGAAATATCCTCAGATAAAAACTAGAAAGAAGCTTTCTGAGAAACTGCTTTGTGGTGTGTGTATTCACCTCGCAGAGTTACACCATTCCCTCCATGAAGCAGTTTGCTAACACTGTTTTTGGGGAATCAGCCAAGTTGTATTTGGGAGGGCATTGAGTCCTACGGTGAAAAAAGAAATACCGCAGATAAAAACTAGAAAGAACCTTTCTGAGAAACTACTTTGTGATGTGTGAATTCATCTCATGGAGGTACACCTTTGTCTTCATGAAGCAGTTTGCTAACACTGTTTTCGTGGAATCTGCAAAGTGATATTTGGGAGAGCTTTGAGGCCTATGGTGAAAAAGGAAATATCCTCAGATAGAAACCAGGAAGAAGCTTTCTGAGATACTGCTTTCTGATGTGCGAATTCTTCTCACAGAGTTACGCTTTCATTTCATGGAGCAGTCTGTTAACACTGTTTCTGGAGAATTTATGAAGTGATATTTTGGATCGCATTGAAACCTATGTTGACAAAGAGAATATCCTCAGATAAAAACTAGAAAGAAACTTTCTGAGAAACTTCTTTGCGACGTGTGAATTAGTCTCACAGAGTTACACATTTCCCTCAATGAGTCAGTGTGCTAACACGGTTTACATGGAATCCGTAAAGTGATATTTGGGGATGCATTGAGGCCTGTGGTGAAAAATGAAATATCCTCAGATAAACCTAGAAATAAGCTTTCTAAGCAACTTCTTTATGACGTGTGTATTCATCGAACAGAGTTACACCTTTCTCTCAATGAAGCAGTTTGCTATCATATTTTCGTGGAATCTGCAAAGTCATATTTGGGAGCGCTTTGAGGGCTATGGTGAAAAAGGAAATAGCCTCAGATAAAAAATAGAAATATGCTTTCTGAGAAACTGCTTTCTGATACCTGAATTCATCTCACAGAGTTACACTTTCGTTTCATGGAGCAGTCTGTTAGCATTGTCTTTGGGAAACTTGAAAGGGATATTTTGGATCGCATTGTAGCCTACGCTGATTAAGGAAGTATCTTCAAATATAAACGAGAAAGAAGCATTCTGAGAAATGGATTTATGATGTGTGACTGCAACTCAGAGTGTTACACTTTTCTTTTCATTGATCAGTTTGTTAACACTGTGTTCTTGAAATCTGCAATGGGATATTTCTTAGCTCAATGAAGCTTACAGTGACAAAGGAAATCTCCTCAGATAAAAACGAGAAAGAAGCTTTCTGAGAAACTACTTTGTGATGTGACAATGCATCTCTTAGAGTTACCCCTGTGTTTCAAGGAGCCGTTTGCTAGCACTGGTTTTGTGGAATCTGAGAAGTGATAATTTGGATCGCTATGAAGACTCTAGAAAGGAAATATCCTCAGACAAAAACCAGAATGAAGCTTTCTGAAAAACTGGTTTGAGATGTGTGAATTTATTTCGCAGTGACACCACTCTTCATGGAGGAGTTTGCTAGCACTGATTTTGGGGAATCTCAGAAGTGATACCTTGGATATCATTGAATCCCAGGGTGCAAAAGGAAATATCCTCAGATGAAAACTGCAGAGAAGCCTTCTGAGAAACTGCTTTGTTGTAGGTGAATTCAGCTCACAGAGTTACAGCCCTGTTTTCATTCAGAAGCTTACTAACAGTGTTTTCCCAGAATCTGCAATGAGACACATGGGGGCGCTTTGAGACCAGAAATAAACTCGGATGAAAATGAAGCTTTCTGAGAAACTGGTTTGTGATGCGTAAATTGAACTCACAGAGATACACCTGTCTTTCGTGGAGCTGTTTGATAGCCCTGTTTTTGTGGAATCTGAGAACTGATATTTCAGATCGCTTTGAAGACTCTACGGCCAAAGGAAATATCATCAGACAAACAACAGAAACAACCTTCTGAGAAACTGTTTTATGATCTGTGAATTCATCACACAGAGTTACACCATTCTTTCGTGGAAGAGTTTGCTAGCACTTTTTCTGTGGAATCTCAGCGGTGATATTTTGGATATCATTGAATCCCATGGTGAAAAATGAAATATCCTCAGAAAAAAGCTGGAGAGAAGCCTTCTCAGAGACTGCTTTGTGGTGTGTGAATTCATCTCACAGAGCTACACCTTTGTCTTCATGAAACAGTGTGATAACACTGTTTTCGTGGCATCCGCATAGTGATATTTGGGAGCACATTGAGGTCTACGGTGAAAAAGGAAATATTCTCAGATAAAAAGTGGAGAGAAGCCTTCTGAGAAACTGCATTGTGATGTGTGAATGCAAGTCACGGAGTTACACATTTCTTTTCATTGATCAACTTGCTAACACTCTTTTCTTGAAATCTGCAATGGGATATTTCTACATTTATACTGGGAAATGTAGAATAAACTTTATCTCTGTGAAGCAAATGCACATATCAGAGAGCAGTTACTTGGAATGCTTCTTTCTGAGTGTTATTTGAGGATATTTCACTTTTATCCATAGGCTTCAATGCACTCTGAAATATCACTTTTTCGTTGTTACAGGAACAGTGTTCAAACACTGCCTTATGAGAAGAGAGGTATAACTCCCTGAGTGAAATGCACCCTTCACAAAGCAGTTTCTCTGAAAGCTTCTGTCCATTTTTTATCTCAAGACATTTCCTTTTTCACCATAGGCCTGAATGTGCTCCCGAATGTCCCTTCAATGATCTATCCATGACGAAGCTTCCAAACTGTGTAATATAAAGAAAGTTTTAGCTATGTGAGATGAATAAACACATCTATCACAAAGCAGTTTCACAGAAAGCTTCTTTCCAATTTTTGTCTGAGGATATTACCTTTTATACCATAGTCTTGAATGTGTTCCTGAATGTCCATTCGCGGATCCACCAATTACAGAGTTTCCCAGCTGCATAATGTAAAGAAAGGTTTATCTATGAGACATGTATAAATATATTTATCACAAAGCAGTCTCAATGAAAGCTTCTTTCAAGTTTTTATCTCAAGATATTTCCTTTTTCACCATAGTCCTGAATGTGCTCCCAAATATCCATTTGCGGATCCGTCCATGATGGAGTTTCCAAGCTGTGTAATGTAAAGAAAGCTTTATCTATGTGAGATGAATAAACATAGCAAAGAGCAGATTCACAGAGCTTCTTTCCAGTGTTTATCCAAAGATATTTCCTTTTTCACCATAGTCCCGAATGTGCACCCGAAAGTCCCTTCGCGGATCCATGCATGACAGAGTTTCCAAGCTACATAACGTGAAGAAAGCTTTATCTATGTGAGATGAATTCACATATCACAAAGTAGTTTCTCAGAAAGTTTCTTTCTAGTTTTTATCTGAAGTATTTCCTTTTTCAACGTAGGACTCAATGTGCTTCCTAATACAACTTGGTCGATTCCACGAAAGCGGTGTTAGCAAACTGCTTCATGGAGGAAAGGGTGTAACTCTGTGAGATGAATACACACACCACAAAGCAGTTTCTCAGAAAGCTTCTTTCTAGTTTTTATCTCATGATATTTCCTTTGTCACCTTAAGCTTCATGGCACTGAGAAATATCCCATTGCAGATTTCAAGAAAACAGTGTTAGCAAGTTGATCAATGAAAAGAAATGAGTAACTCTGTGACTTGCATTCACACACCACAATGCAGTTTCTCAGAAGGCTTCTTTCCACGTTTTATCTGAGAATATTTCCTTTTTCACCGTAGACCTCAATGCGCTCCCAAATATCACTATGCGCATACCATGAAAAAAGTGTTAGTAAACTGCTTCATGAAGACAAAGGTGTAGTTCTGTGAGATGAATTCACACACCACAAAGAAATTTCTGAGAAGGCTTCTCTCCAGGTTTTATCTGAGGATATTTCATTTTTCACCATGGGATTCAATGATATCCAAAATATCACCTCTGAGATTCCACAGCAAAAGTGCTAGCAAACGCCTACATGAAAGAGTGGTGTAAGTCTGTGAGATGAATTCACACATCATAAAGCAGTTTCTCAGAAAGCTTCTTTCTGGTTTTTGCCTGAGGATTTTTCCTTGGTCCGTAAAGTCTTCATAGCTATCCAAAATATCAATTTTCAGATTCCGCAAAAACAGTGCTAGCAAACGGCTCCATGAAATACAGGTGTAACTCTGTGAGATGAATTCACACATCAGAAAGTAGTTTCTCAGAAAGCTTCATTCTGGTTTTTATCTGAGGATACTTCCTTTGGCCGTAGAGTCTTCAGCGATATGAAATATCAGTTCTCAGATTCCACAAAAACAGTGCTATCAAACAGCTCCACGAAAGACAGGTGTATCTCTGGGAGTTGAATTCACACATCACAAAGCATTTTCTCAGAAAGTTTCCTTCCTCTTTCATCTGAGTTTATTTCTGGTCTCAAAGCACCCCGTGTGTCTCATTGCAGATTCTGGGAAAACACTGTTAGCAAGCATCTCAATGAAAACAATGCTGTAACTCTGTGAGCTGAATTCACCTACAACAAAGCAGTTTCTCAGAAGGCTTCTCTGCAGTTTTTATCTGAGGATATTTCCTTTTCACCCTGGGATTCAATGATATCCAAGATATCACTTCTGAGATTCCCCAAAATCAGTGCTAGCAAACTCCTCCATGAAAGAGTGGTTAAACAGTGAAATGAATTCACACATCTCAAACCAGTTTCTCAGAAACCTTTATTCTGGTTTTTATCTGAGGATATTTCCTTTGTGCATAGAGTCATCACAGCGATTAAATTATCACTTCTCAGATTCCACAAAAACAGTGCTAACAAATGGCTCTTCGAAATATAGGTATAACTCTAAGAGATGCATTGTCACATCATGAAGCAGTTTCTCAGAAAGCTTCTTTCTCGTTTTTATCTGAGGAGATTTCCTTTGTCACCTTAAGCTTCATTGAGCTAAGAAATATCCCATGGCAGATTTCAAGAACACAGTGTTAACAAACTGATCAACGAAAAGAAAAGTGTAACTGTCTGAGTTGCAGTCACACATCACAATGCAGTTTCTCAGAACGCTTTCTTCTCGTTTTTATTTGCAGATACTTCCTTTGTCAGCGTAGGCTTCAATGCGATCCAAAATATCCCTTTCAGATTCCCCAAAACAATGGTAAGAGACTGCTCCATGAATCAAAGTGTAACTCTGTGAGATGAATTCAGATGTCAGAAAGCAGTTTCTCAGAAAGTGTCTTTCTAGATTTTATCTGAGGATATTTCCTTTTTCACCATAGCCCTCAATTCCTTCCCAAATATCACTGCAGAATCCATGGAAACATGTTAGCAAACTGCTTCATTGAGAGAAAGGTGTAACTCTGTGAGATGAATTCACACATCACCAAGAAGTTTCTCAGAGAGCTTCTCTGTAGTTTTTATCTGAGGAGATTTCTTTGTCAACATAGGTTTCAATGTGATCCAAAATATCGCATCACAAATTCCCCAGAAACAATGGTAACAGACTACTCCATGAAGTGAAATTTTAAATCTGTGAGATGAATTCACACATCATAAAGCAATTTCTCAGAAAGCTTCTTTCTAGTTTTTATCTGAGGATATTTCCTTTTTAACCATAGGCCTCAATGCATTCCCAAATATCACTTTGCAGATTCCACAAAAACTGTGTTGGCAAACTACTTCACTGAGAGAAAGGTGTAACACTGTGAGAGGAATTCACACATCACAAAGAAGTTTCTCAGAAAGCTTCTTTCTAGTTTTTATCTGAGGATATTTCCTTTTTAACCATAGGCCTCAAAGCGTTCCCAAATATCACTTTGCAGGTTCCATGAAAACAGTGTTAGCAAACTGCTTCATGAAGAGAAATGTGTAACTCTGTGAGATGAATTCACATGTCACAGAGAAGTTTCTCAGAAAGCTTCTTTCTCATTTTTGTTTGAGGGTATTTACTTTGTCAGCATAGGCTTCAATGCGATCTAAAATATTCCTTCTCAGATTCCCCAAAAACAGCGGTAACAGACTGCTCCATGAAACGGAAGTGTACCTCTGTGAGAAGAATTCGCACATCAAAAAGCAGTTTCTCAGAAAGCTTCTTTCCGGTTTTTATCTGAGGATATTTCCTTTCTCACCATAGGCCTCAAAGCTCTCCCAAATATCAGTTTGCAGATTCCACAAAAACAGTGTTAGGAAACTGCTTCATGAAGAGAAATGTGTAAGTCTCTGAGATCAATTCACACGACACAAAGAAGTTTCTCAGAAAGCTTCTTTCTTGTTTTTATTTGAGGATATTTCCTTTGTCAGCATAGGCTTCAATGCAATCCAACATATCCCTTCTCAGATTCCCCTAAATCAGTGGTAACAGATTGCTCCCTGAAGTGACATTTTAACTCTGTGAGATGAATTCACACATCATAAAGCAGTTTCTCAGAAAGCTTCTTTCTAATTTTTGTCTGAGGATATTTCCTTTTCCATCTTAGGCCTCAATGCATTCCCAAATACCACTTTACGGATTCCACTACTGTGTTAGCAAACTACTGCATGAAGAGAAAGGTTTACCTCGGTGAGATGAATTCACACATCACAAAGTAGTTTCTCAGAAAGCTTCTTTCTAGTTTCTATGTGAGGATATTTCCTTTTTCACCATAGGCCTCAATGAACTCCCAAATACAATTTGGCAGATTCCACGAAAACGATGTTACCAAACTGCTTCATGGATATATTGGAGCGCATTGAGGCATATGGTAGAAAAGTAAATATTCTCAGATAAAAACAAAAAGAAACTTTCTGAGAAACTTATTTGTGATGTGTGAATTCATCCCACAGAGATAAAGTTTTCCCTTCATGAAGCAGTTTGCTAACACAATTTTCATGGAATTCGTAAAGTGATATTTGGCAACTCATTGAGGCCTATGGTGAAAAAGGAAATATACCAAGATAAAAACTAGAAAGAAGCTTTCTGAGAAACTGCTTTATGATGTGTGAATTCATCTCACAGAGTTAAAATTTCACTTCATGGAGCAGTCTGTTACCACTGTTTCTGATGCATTTATGATGATATATTTTGTATCACATTGAAATCTTTGTTGACAAAGGAAATATCCTCAGATAAAAACTAGAAATTCTTTATATAAGGAAAGTTTTATCTATGTGAGTTGAATAATATATCACAAAGCAGTTTCACAGAAAGCTTGTTTCCAGTTATTGTCTGAGGATATTTTCTTTTTCACCATAGGCATCCATATACTTCCGAATGTCCCTTGGTGTCTTTTTCTCCAAAAGGGATTCTCCAATCCTCTATGAGAAGAAAAGTATAACTCTGTGAGTGGAATGCACATTTCACAAATCAGCTCCTCAGAAATCTTCTCTCCAGTTTCTATCTGAAATTATTTCTGTTTTCCCCTTAATCCTCAAAGAGCTCCCGAATATCCCTTCACAGACTAAACAAAAACAGTGTTAGAATACTGCTCAATGAAAAGAGAAGCTTAACAGTGCGAGTGGAATTCACACGACACAGAGAAGTTTCACAAAAAGCTTCCTTCTGGTTTTTATCTGAGGGTATTTCTTTTTCAGCATATTCTAAAGAGTATTCCCAAATGTCCTTTCTCAGGTTCCACAAAAACAGTGGTTTCAAACTGCTCAATCAAAGAACGATTTAACTCTATGAGATGAATACAAACATCACAAAGCGGTTGCTCAGAAATCTTCTCTCCAGTTTTCAATGGAAGACATTTCCTTGCTCACACCTGGCCTCCGGACAACACTTAATATACCTTCCAGATTCCTCAAAGACAAAGTTTCCAAACTGGGCAATGTAGAGAAAGCTTTACCACTTTGAGATGAATGCACATATCACAGAGCAGTTTCTTGGAACGCTTCTTTCTGGGTTTTATTTGAGGATATTTCACTTTTCACCATAGTCTTCAAGGCGCTCCGAAATATCACTTTTTCCGTTTTACACGAACAGGGTTCAAACACTGCCTTATGAGAAAAGAGGTAAAACTCCCTGAGTGGAGTGCATACATCACAAAGCAGATTCTCAGAAAGCTTCATTCCAGTTTTTATCTGGATATTTCCTTTTTCACCATAGGCCTGAATGTGATCCCGAATATCCCTTCACAGATCCGTCCATGACAGAGTGTTCTGGCTGCGTAATGTAAAGAAAGCTTTACCTATATGAGGTGAATATACATAGCAAAAAGCAGATTCAGAGAAACTTCATTCCAGTTTTTATCTGAAGATATTTACTTTTTCACCAGAGTCCTGAATGTACTCCTGAATGTCCCTTCGTGGATCCGTCCATGACAGGGTTTCCAAGCTGTGTAATGTAAAGAGGGCTTTACCTATGTGAGATGAATACACATATCACAGCGCAGTTTCACAGAAAGCTTCTATCCAGTTTTTGTCTGAGGCTATTTCCCTTTGCACCATAGGCATCAATATGCTCCCGAATATCCCTTGGTACCTTTTTCCCCAAAAGGCTTTCCCCAACGCTGTATGAGAAGAGAAGTATCACACTGTGAGTGGAATGCAAACGTCACAAAGCAGCTCCTCGGAAAGCTTCTCTCCAGTTTCTATCTGAACATATTTCCTTTTTCACCGCAAGCCTCAAAGCGTTCCCGAATATCCCTTCACAGGCTAAACATAAACAGTGTTAGGAAACTTCTCAATGAAAAGAGAAGCTGAACTGAGTGAAAGGAATTCACACAAAACATAGTAGTTTCACAGAAAGCTTCCTTTTGGTCTTTATCTGAACGTATTTCTTTTTTCTGCATATTCTAAAGAGCCTTCCTAAATGTCCTTTCTGAGGTTCCACAGCAGCAGTGATTTCAAACTGCTCAATCCAAAGAATGATTTAATTCTATGAGATGAATACAAAGATCATAAAGCAGCTGCTCAGAAAACTTCTCTCCAGTTTTCAACGGAAGACATTTCCTTGCTCACCACAGGCCTAAGTGCGCCACTTAATATCCCTTCGCAGATTCCTCAAAGACAGAGTTTCCAAATTAGGCAACGTTGAGTAAGCTTTATCTCTGTGAAATGAATGCACATATCAGAGAGCATTTTCTTGAAATGTTTCTTTCTGGCTTTTCTTTGAGGATATTTCACTTTTCACCACAGTCTTCAATGTGCTCCGAAATATCACTTTTTGGGTTTTACAGGAAAAGTGTTAAAACACTGCCTTATGAGAAAAGAGGTACAACTCCCAGAGTGGAATGCACACATCACAAAGCAGTTTCTCAGAAAACTTCTCGCCAGTTTTTATCTCAAGATATTTACTTTTTCACCATAGTCCTGAATGTGCTCCCGAATGTTCCTTCATGGATCCATCCATGACAGAGTTTTCAAGCTGTATCATGTAAAGAAAGCTTTATCTATGTGAGATGAATAAACATAGCAAAATGCAGATTCACAGAAATCTTCTTTCAGTTTTTATCTGAAGATATTTCCTTTTTCACCATAGTCCTGAATGTGCTCCCAAATGTCCCTTCGTGGATCCGTCCATGACAGGGTTTCCAAGCTGTGTAATGTAAAGAAACCTTTACCTATGTGAGATGAATACACATATCACAGTGCAGTTTCGCAGAAAGCTTCTATTCAGTTTTTGTCTGAGGCTGTTTCCCTTTGCACCATAGACATCAATATGCTCCCGAATATCCCTTCGTGGATCCGTATATAACAGAGTTTCCAAGCTGCGTAATGTAAAGAAAGCTTTATCTATGTGACATGAAAACACATATCACAGAGTAGTTTCACAGAAAGCTTCTTTCCAGTTTTTGTCTGATGATATTTCCCTTTTCACCATAGCCATCCATATACTCCCGAATGTCCCTTGGTAGATTTTTTTTCAAAAAGGGATTCTCCAAACCTCCATGAGATGAAAGGTATAACTCTGTGAGTGGAATGCACACGTCACAAAGCAGTTCCGTGGAAAGCTTCTCTCCAGTTTCTATCTGAACGTATTTCCTTTTTTACCATAAGCCTCAAAGCACTTCCAAATATCCCTTCGCAGACTAAACACAGTGTTAGAATACTACACAAAGAAAAGAGAAGCTGAACTGTGAGAGTGGAATTCCCACGACACAGAGCAGTTTCCCAGAAAGCTTCCTTCTGGTTTTTATCTGAGGGTATTTCTTTTACAACATATTTGAAAGACCGTTCCCAAATGTCCTTTCTCAGGTTACACAGAAACAGTGATTTCAAACTGTTCAATCCAAAGAATGATTTAACTCTAGAAGATGAATACACACATCACAAAGCAGTTGCTTAGAAAGCCTCTCTGCAGTTTTCAACGGGAGACATTTCCTTGCTCAACAAAGGCCACCAGGCGCCACTTAATATCTCTTCACAGATTCCTCAAAGACAGAGTTTTCAAACTGGGCAATATAGAGTAAACTTTAACTCTGTGAAATGAATACACATATCAGAGAACAGTTTCTTGGAACGCTTCTTTCTGGGTTTTATTTGAGGATATTTCACTTTCATCATAGTCGTCAATGCGCTCCGAATTATTACTTTTTCGGTTTTACAGGAACAGAGTTCAAACACTGCATTATGAGAAAAGACGTATAACTCCCTGAGTGGAATGCACTCATTGCAAAGCAGTTTCTCAGAAAGCTTCTCTCCAGTTTTTATCTGAAGATATTTCCATTTTCACCATAGTCCTGAAACTGCTCCCGAATGTCCCTTCGTGAATCCGTCCATGATGGAATTTCCAAACTGCATAATATAAAGAGAGTTTTATCTATGTGAGATGACTAAACATATCTATAACAAAGCACTTTCACAGAAAGCTTCTTTACAGTTTTTGTCTGAGGATATTTCCTTTTTCACCATATCCATCCATATACTCCCCAATGTCCCTTGGTAGCTTTTTCTCCAAAAAGGATTCCCCAATCCTCTATGAGAAGAAAGGTATAACTGTGAGTGGAATGCACATGTCACAAATCAGCTCCTGGAAAGCTTCTCTTCAGTTTCTATCTGAAGATATTTCCGATTTCACAATAAGCCTGAAAGCACTCCCGAATATCCCTTCGCAGACTAAACAAAAACAGTGTTAGAATACTGCTCAATGAAAAGAGAAGCTTAACTGTGTGAGGTGAATTCACATGACACAAAACAGTTTCACAGAAATCTTCCTTTTGGTTTTATCTGAGGGTATTTCTTTTTCAGCATAGTCTGAAGAGCGTTACAAAATGTCCCTTCTCAGGTTCCTCAGAAACAGTGATTTCAAACTGCTCAATTCAAAGAATGATTTAACTCTATGAGATGAATACACACATCACAAAGCTGTTGTTCAGAAATCTTCTCTCCAGTTTTCAACGGAAGACATTTCCTTGCTCACCACATTCCTCCGAGAACCACTTAATATCCCTTCGCAGATTCCTCAAAGACAGAGTTTCCAAACTGGGCAACATAGAGTCAGTTTTAACTCAGGGAAATGAAAGCACATATCAGAAAGCAGTTTCCTGGAACGCTTCTTTCTGGGTTTTATTTCGAGATATTTCACTTTTCGCCATAGTCTTCAATGTGCTCTGAAATATCACCATTTCGGCTTTACAGGAACAGTGTTCAAACACTGCCTTATGAGAAAAGACGTATAACTCCCTGAGTGGAATGCACACATTGCAAAGCAGTTTCTCAGAAATCTTCTCTGCAGTTTTTATCTCAAGATATTTCCTTTTTCACCATAGGCCTGAATGTGTTCCTGAATGTCCCGTCGCGGATCCGTCCATGACGGAGTTTACAAATGACGTAATATAAAGAAAGTTTTATCTCTGTGAGATGAATCAAGATATCTATCACAAAGCAGTTTCACAGAACGTTTCTTTCCAGTTTTTGTCTGAGGATATTTCCTTTTCACCATTGCCGTCCATGTACTCCCGAATGTCCCTTGGTAGCCTTTTCTCCAAAAGGGATTCCCCAATCCTCTATGAGAAGAAAGGTATAACTCTGTGAGTGCAATGCACATATCACAAAGCAGCTCCTCAGAAGCGTCTCTCCAGCTTTTATTTGAAGATATTTCCTTTTTCACCATAAGCCTCAAAGTGCTCCCGAATATCCCTTCGTAGACTAAACAAAAATAGTGTTAGGATACTGCTCAATGAAAGGAGAAGCTTAACTGTGCGAGTGGAATTCACACGACACAGAGCAGTTTCACAGAAAGCTTCCTTCTGTTTTTTATCTGAGGGTATTTCTTTTTCATCATATTCTAAAGAGCGTTCCCAAACGTCCTACCTCAGATTCCACAGACACAGTGATTTCAAACTACTAAATCCAAAGAATGGTTTAATTCTATGAGATGAATACACACATCACAAAGCAATTGCTCAGAAAGCTTATCTCCAGTTTTCAACGGAAGACATTTCCTTGCTCACCACAGGCCTCTGGGCGCCACTTATTATCCCTTCACAGATTTCTCAAAGACAGAGTTTCCAAAATGGGCAACGTAGAGTAAGCTTTAACTCTGTGAAATGAATGCACATATCAGAGAGCAGTTTATTGGAACGTTTCTTTCTGGATTTTATTTTAGGACATATTGCTTTTCTCCACAGTCTTCAATGCACTCCGAAATGTAATTTTTTCAATTTTACAGGAACAATGTTCAAACACTGTCTTACGAGAAAAGAGTTAAAACTCCCTAAGAGGAATGCACACATCACAAAGCAGTTTCTCAGAAACCTTCTCTACAGTTTTTATCTCAAGGTATTTCCTTTTTCACCATAAGCCTGAATGTGCTCCCAAATGTCCCTTCGCGGATCCGTCCATGATGGAGTTTTGAAAGTGTGTAACATAAAGAAACTTTATTTTTGTGAGATGAATTATCATATATATCACAAAGCTGTTTCAGAGAAAGCTTCTTTCCTGTATTTGTCTGAGGATATTTCCTTTTCCACCTTAGCCGTCCATATGGTGAATATCCCTTGGTAACTTTTCCTCCAAAAGGGATTTCCCAGTACTCCATGAGAAGAAAGCTATAACCCTGTGAGTGGAAAGCACAGGTCACAAAGCAGCTCCTCGGAAAGCATATCTTCAGTTTTTCTCTGAAGATATTTCCATTTTCACCGTAAGCCTCAGTGCGCTCCCGAATATCCCTTCGCAGACTAAACAAAAACAGTGTTAGAATACTGCTCAATAATAAGAGAAGCTAAACTATGTAAGTGAAATTCACATGACACAGAACAGTTTCACAGAAAGCTTCTTTCTGGTTTTTATCAGAGGGTATTTCTTTTTCAGCATATTCTAAAGAGCGTTCCCAAGTGTCCTTTCTCAGATTCCACAGAAACAGTGATCTCAACTGCAAAATCCAAAGAATGATTTAACTCTATGAGATGAATACCCAAATCATGAAGCGGTTGCTCAGAAAGTTGCTCTCCAGTTTTCAACGGAAGACATTTCGGTGCTCACCACAGGCCTCTGGGAGCCACCTAATATCCTTTCGCGGATTCCTCAAAGACAGAGTTTCCAAACTGGGCAAAGTAGAGTAAGCTTTAACTCTGTGAAATGAATGTATGTATCAGAGAACAGTTTCTTGGAACACTTCTTTCTGGGTTTTATTGAGGATATTTCACTTGTCGCCATAGTCTTCAATGTGCTCCAAAATATCACTTTTTCGATTCTACGGGAACAGTGTTCAAAGCAATGACTTATGAGAAAAGAGATATAACTCCCTGAGAGGAATGCACACACCACAAAGCAGTTTCTCAGAAAGCATCTCTCCATTATTTATCGGAAGATATTTCCATTTTCACCATCATCCTGACTGGGCTCCTGAATGTCCCTTCGCGAGTTCCTCCATGACAGAGTTTCCAAGCTACCTAAGATAAAGCAAGATTTATCTATGTAAGATGAATAAACATAGCAAAAAGCAGATTCACAGAAAGCTTCTTTCCAGTTTTTATCTGAAGATATTTCCTTTTTCACCATAATCCTAAATGCGCTCCAGAATGTTCCTTCGAAGATCCGTCAATGACAGAGTTTCCAAGCTGCGTAATGGAAAGGAAGCTTTATCTATGTGAGATGAATACACATATTACAGAGCAGTTTCACAGAAAGCTTCTTTCCAGTTTTTGTCTGAGGCTATTTTGCTTTTCACCATAGGCGTCAATATGCTGAAGAAAACATCCCTTGATACCTTTTTCTCCAAAAGGGTTTCCCCGATGCTGTATGAGAAAGGAAGTATAACACTGTGAATGGAATGTACTCGTCACAAAGCAGTTCCTCGGAAAGCTTCTCTCCAGTTTCTATCTGAACATATTTTCTTTTTCACTGTGAGCCTCAAAGTACTCCCGAATATCCCTTCTCAATCTAAACATAAACAGTGTTAGAAAACTGCTCAAGCAAAAAAGAAGCTTAACTGAGTGACAGGAATACACACGACACATAGTAATTTCACAGAAAGTTTCCTTCTGGTTTTTATCTGAGGATATTTCTTTCTCCATATTCTATAGAGCATCCCCAAATATCCTTCCTAAGATTCCACAGAAGTAGTGATTTCAAACTCCTCAATCCAAAGAATACTTTAACTCTATTAGATGAATACACACATCACAAAGCAGTTGCTCAGAAAGCTTCTCTCCAATTTTCATTGGAAAACATTTCCTTGCTCACCACAGTCCTCCAGGCGCCACTTAATATCCCTTCTCAGATTCCTCAAAGACAGAGTTTCCAAACTGGGCAATGTAGATTAAGCTTTATCTCTGTGTAATGAATGCACATATCAGAGAGCAGTTTCTTGGAACGCTTCTTTCTGGGTTTTACTTGAGGATAATTCACTTTTCGCCATAGTCTTCAATGAGCTCCAAAATGTCACTTTTTCGATTTTCCAGGAGCCGTGTTCAAACATTGCCTTGTAAGAAAAGAAGTACAACTCCCAGAGTGGAATGCCCACATCACAAAGCAGTTTTTCAGAAAGCTTCTCTCCAGTTTTTACCTCAAGATATTTCCTTTTCCACCATAGGCTTGAATGTGCTCCCAAATGTCCCTTCGCGGATCCGTCCATGATGCAGTTTTCAAACTGCATAATATAAAGAAAGTTTTATCTATGTGAGATGAATAAACATATCTCTCAGAAAGCAGGTTCACAGAAAGCTTCTTTCTAGTTTCTGTCTGAGGATATTTCCTTTTTCTCCATAGTCGTCCATATACACCTGAATGTTCCTTGGTAGCTTTTTCTCCAGAAGGGATTCCCCAGTCCCCTGTGAGAAGAGAGGTATAACTCTGTGAGTGGAATGCACACGTCACAAATCAGCTGCTCGCAAAGCTTCTCTCCAGTTTCTGTCTGAGCATATTTCCTTTTTCACCAAAAGCCTCAAAGCGCTCCCGAATATTCCTGCACAGACTAAACAAAAACAGTGTTAGACTACTGCTCAATGAAAAGAGAAGCTTAACTGTGGGACTGGAATTCACACGACACAGGGCAGTTTCACAGAAATCTTCCTTCGGGTTTTTATCTGAGGGTATTTCTTCTTTAGCATATTCTAAAGAACTTTCCCAAATGTCCCTCCTCAGGTTCCACAGAAACAGTGATTTCAAACTGCTCAATCCAATGAATGATTTAACTCTATGAGATGAATATACACATCACACAGCAGTTGCTCAGAAAGCTTGTCTCCAGTTTTCAATGGAAGACATTTCCTTGCTCAAAACAGGCCTCCGGGCGCCACTTAATATCCCTTTGCATATTCCTAAGAGACAGAGTTGCCAAACTGGGCAATGTAGAGCATGCTTTAATTAGGTAAAATGTATGCACATATCAGAGAGCACTTTCTTGGAACGCTTCTTTCTGGGTTTTATTTGAGGATATTTCACTTTTAGCCATAGTCTTCAATGCGCTCCAAAATATCACTTTTTTGGTTTTACAGGAACAGTGTTCAAACACTGCCTTATGAGAAAAGAGGTGTAACTCCCTGAGTGGAATGTACACATCACAAAGCAGTTTCTCAGAAAGCTTCTCTCCAGTTTTTATCTGAAGATATTTCCATTTTCGCCATAGTACTGAATGTGCTCCCGCATGTCCCTTCGCGAATCCCTTCATGACGGAGTTTCCAAGCTGCATAATGTAAAGAAAGTTATATCTGTGTGAGATGAATAAACATAGCAAAAAGCAGATTCACAGATCTTCTTTCCAGTTTTTATCTGAAGATATTTCCTTATCACCATAGTCCTGAATGTGATCCCGAATGTCCCCTCGCGAATTCCTCCATGACAGAGTTTCCAAGCTGCATAATGTAAAGAAAGCTTTATCTATGTGAGATGAATACACACAGCACAGAGCCGCTTCACAGAAAGCTTCTTTCCAGTTTTTGTCTGAGGCTATATCCCTTGTCAACATAGGCGTCACTATGCTCTGGGATATCCCTTGGTACTTTTTTCTCCAAAAGGATTTCCTGGATGCTGTATGAGAAGAGATGTATAACACTGTGAATGGAATGCACATGTCACAAAGCAGTACCTCGGAGAGCTTCTCTTCAGTTTCTATCTGAATATATTTCCTTTTTCACCCTAAGCCTCAAAGCGTTCCCGAATATCCCTTCGTACGCTCAGCATAAACAGTGTTAGAAAACTGCTCAACGGAAAGACATGCTTAACTGAGTGAGAGGAATTCTCACGACACACAGCAGTTTCACAGAAAGCTTCCTCCTGGTTTTTATCTGACGATATTTCTTTCTCCATATTCTAAAGAGCATTCCCAAATGTCCTTCTTCAGATTCCACAGAAGCAGTGACTTCAAACTGCTCAATCTAAAGAGTGGTTTAACTCTATGAGATGAAAACACACATCACAAAGCAGTTACTCAGAAAGCTTCTCTCCAGTTTTCGTCAAAAGACATTTCCTTGCGCACCACAGGTCTCCGGGCGCCACTTAATATCCCTTCACAGATTCCTCAAAGACAGTTTCCGAACTGGTCAATGTAGAGTAAGCTCTAACTCTGTGAAACGAATGCACATATCAGAGAACAGTTTCTTGGAACGCATCTTCCTGAGTTTTATTAGAGGACATTTCAATTTTTACCGTAGTCTTCAATGTGATCCTAAATATCACATTTTCGGTTTTACCAGAACAGTGTTCAAACACTGCATTATGAGAAAAGTGGTATAACTCCCTGAGTGGAATGCACACATCACAAAGCAGTTTCTCAGAAAGCTTCTCTCCAGTTTCTATCTGAAGATATTTTCTTTTTCACCGTAGGCCTGCATGTGCTCCCGAAAGTCCCTTTGTGGATCCGTCCATGATGGACTTTACAAACTGCATAATATAAAGTTTTATCTATGTGAGATGAATAAATATATCTATCACAAAGTAGTTTCACAGAAGCTTCATTCTACTTTTTGTCTGAGGATATTTTCTTTTCCACCATGGCCGTCCATATGGTGAATGTGCCTTGGTAGCTTTTTCTCGAAAAGGAATTCCCCAATCCTCTAAGAGAAGAAAGGTATAACTCTGTGAGAGGAATGCACACGTCACAAATCAGCTCCTCGGAAAGCTTCTCTCCAGTTTCTATCTGAAGATATTTCCGATTTAACCATAAGCCTCAAAACGCTCCTGAATATTCCGTCACAGGTTAAACAAAAACAGTGTTAGAATACTGCTTAATGAAAAGAGAACCTGAACTGTGCTAGTGGAATTCGCACGACACAGAGTAGTCTTACAGAAAGCTTCCTTCTGGTTTTTACCTGAGGATATTTCTTTTTCAGCATAATCTAAAGAGCATTCCAAAATGTCCTTTCTCAGGTTCCACAGAAATGTTGATTTCAAACGGCTCAATCCAAAGAATGATTTAACTCTATGAGATGAATACACACATCACAAAGCAGTTGCTCAGAAAGCTTCTCTCCAGTTTTCAACGGAAGACATTTCCTTGCTCACCACAGGCCTCCGGGCACCACATAACATCCCTTCGCAGTTACCTCAAAGACAGTTTCCAAACTGGGCACTGTAGATTATGCTTTAACTCTGTAAAATGAATGGTCATATCAGAGAGTAGTTTCTTGCAGTGTTCAAACACTACCTTATGAGAGAAGAGGTATAAACCCCTGAGTGGAATGCACACATCACAGTGTAGTTTTTCAGAAAGTTTCTCTCCGGTTTTTATCTGAAGATATTTCCTTTTTCACCATAGGCCTGCATGTGCTCCCGAATGTCCCTTTGCAGATCCATCCATGATGGAGTTTCCAAAATGCGCAATGTAAAGAAAGCTTTATCAATGTGACATGAATACACATATAACAGAGCAGTTTCACAGAAATCTTCTTTCCAGTTTTTGTCTAAGACTATTTCTCTTTTCACCACAGGCGACAAAATGCCCCCAAATATCCCCTGGTCCCTTTTTCTCCAAAAGGGTTTCTAAGATGCTGTATGAGAAGAGAGCTATAACAGTGTGGGGGAATGCACACATCACAAAGCTGTTGCTCAGAAACTTCCCTCCCGTTTACAACAGAAGACATTTCCTGGCTCATCACAGGCCTTAAAGTGCTCCCGAATATCTCTTCACAGACTAAGCACAGTGTTAGATTATTGATCAATGAAAAGAGAAGCTGAACTGTGTGAGTGAACCTCACACGACACAAAGCAGTTCCAGAGAAAGCTTCCTTCTGGTTTTTATCTGAGGGTATTTCTTCTTTAGTATATTCTTAAGAGCGTTCCCAAATGTCCTTTCTCAGTTTCCACAGAAAGAGTGATTTCAAACTGCTCAATCCAAAGAATGATTTAACTCTAAGAGATGAATACACACATTACAAAGCAGGTGCTCAGAAAGCTTCTCTCTGGTTTTTATCTGAAGATATTTTGTTTTTCACCATAGGCCTGAATGTGCTCCTGAATATCCCTTCGCGGATCCAATCCATGACGGAGTTTCCTAACTGCATAATATAAAGAAAGTTTTAACTATGTCAGACGAATAAACGTACCTATCACAAAGCAGTTTCACAGAAAGCTTCTTTCCAGTTTTTGTCTGAGGATATTTCCTTTTTCACCATAGATGTCCATATACTCCCGAATGTGCCTTGGTAGCTTTTTCTCCAAAAGCGAATCCCCAATCCTCTATGAGAAGAAACGTATAACACTGTGAGTGGAAGGCACACGTCACAAATCAGTTCCTCAGAAAGCTTGTCTCCAGTTTCTATCTGAAGATATTTACATTTTCACCATAAGCCTCAAAGTGCTCACGAATATCCCTTTGCAGACTAAACAAAAACAGTGTTAGAATACTGCTCAAGGAAAAGAGAAGCTGAACTGTGTGAGTGGAATTCACGCAACATAGAGCAGTTTCACAGAAAGCTTCCTTCTGGTTCTTATCTGAGGGTATTTCCTTTTCAGCATAATCTAAAGAGCATTCCCAAATGCCCTTTCTCAGGTTCCACAGAATTTCAAACTGCTCAATCCAAAGAATGATTTAACTCTATGAGATGAACACACACATCTCAAAGTAGTTGCTCAGAAAGCTTCTCTCCAGTTTTTATCTGAAAATATTTCCTTTTTCACCCTAGTCCTGAATGTGCTCCCGAATGTCCCTTCACGGATCCGTCCATGACAGTTATCAAGCTGCGTTATGCAAAGAAACCTTTATCTATGTGAGATGAACACACATAGCACAGAGCAATTTCACAGAAAGCTTCTTTCCAGTTTTTGTCTAAGTCTATTTCCCTATTCACCATAGGCGTCAATATGCCCCTGATTATGACTTAGTACATTTTTCTCCAAATGGTTTCCCCGATGCTGAATGAGAAGGGAGGTATAACACTTTGAGTGGAATGCACACGTCCCAAAGCCGTTCCTCGGAAAGCTTGCCACCAGTTTCTAACTGAACATATTTTCTTTTTCACCGTAAGCCTCAGAGTGCTCTGAAATATCACTTCACATGCTAAACATAAACAGTGTTAGAAAACTGCTCAATGAAAAGAGAAGGTGACCTGTGCGAATGGAATTTACATGACACAGAGCAGTTTCACAGAAAGCTTCCTTCTGGTTTTTATCTGAGGGTATTTCTTCTTCAGCATATTCTAAAGAGTGTTCCAAATGTACTTTATCACATTCCACAGAAACAGTGATTTCAAACTGCTCAATTCAAAGAATGATTTAAATCCATGCGATGAATACACACATCACAAAGCAGTTCCTTAAAAGCTTCTCTCCAGTTAGCATCGGAAGACATTTCCTTGCTCACCACAGGCCTCCAGGCGCCACTTAATATCCCTTCACAGATTCCTCAAAGACAGAGTTTCCAAACTGGGTGACGTAGGGTATGCTTTTACTCTGTGAAATGAATGCGAATGTCAGAGAGCAGTTCCTTGGAATGCTTCTTTCTGAGTTTTATTTGAGGATATTTCACTTTTGCCACAGTCTTCAATGCGCTCCGAAATATCATTTTTTCAGTTTTACAGTAACAGTGTTCAAACACTACCTTATGAGAAAAGAGTGGAATGCAACCATCACAAAGCAGTTTCTCAGAAAGCTTCCCTCCAGTTTTTATCTGAACATATTTCCTTTTTCACCATAGGCCTGAATGTGATCCTGAATATCCCTTCATGGATCCATCCTTGACGGATTTACCAGGCTGTGTAACGTAAAGAAAGCTTTATCTATGTGAGATGAATAAACATAGCAAAAAGCAGATTCACAGAAAACTTCTTTCCAGTTTTTATCTAAAGATATTTCCTTTTTCACCATAATCCTGAATGTGCTCCAGAATGTCCCATCACGGATCCTTCCATGATAGAGTTTCTAAGCTACGTAATGTAAAGAAAGCTTTATCTACATGAGATTAATACACATAGCACAGAACACTTTCACAGAAAGCGTCTTTCAAGTTTTTGTCTGAGGCTATTTCCCTTTTCACCATAGTCATCAATATGCTCCCGGATATCCCTTGGTACCTTTTTCTCCAAAAGGGTTTCCCTGATGATGTGTGAGAAGAGAGCTATAACACTGTGAGTGGAATGTACACGTCATGAAGCAGTACCTCAGAAAGCTTCTCTCGTTTCTATATGAACATATTTCCTTTCTCAAAATAGGCCTCAAAGCGCTCCCAAATATCCCTTTGCACGCTAAACATAAACAGTGTTAGAAAAGTGCTCAATGAAAAGAGAAGCTTATCTGAGTGAGATGAATTCACATGACACATAGCAGTTCCACAGAAAGCTTCCTTCTGTTTTTCATCTGAGGATATTTCTTTTTCCATAATTTAAAGAGTGTTCTCAAATGTCCTTCCTCAGATTCCACAGAAACAGTGATTTCAGATTGCTCAATCCAAAGAATGGTTTAACTCGATGTGTTGAATACACACATCACAAAACAGTTGCTCAGAAAGTTTCTCTACAGTTTTCATGGAAGAAGTTTCCTTCTTCACCACAGGCCTCCAGGCACCACTTCATATCACTTCACAGATTCCTCAAAGACAGAGTTTCCAAACTGGGCAATGTAGGGTAAGCTTTAACTCTGTGAAATGAATGCACATATCAGAGAGCAGTTTCTTGGAATGCTTCTTTCTGGGTGTTGGTTAAGGATATTTAAGTATTCGCCATACTCTTCAATGCACTCCAAAATATCACTTTTTTGGTTTTACAGGAACGGTGTTCAAACACTGTCTTATGAGAAAAGAGGTATTACTCCCTGAGTGGTATGCACACATCACAAAGCAGTTTCTCAGAATGCTTCTCTCCAATTTTTATCTGAAGATATTTCCTTTTTCACCATAGGCCTGAAGATGCTCCCGAATGTCCCTTTGCGGATCCGTCCATGACTGAGTTTCTAAACTGCGTAATATAAGGAAAGTTTTACCTATGTGAGATGAAAAAACATAGCAAAAAGCAGATTCACAGAAAGCTTATTTTCAGTTTTTATCTGAAGATATTTCCTTTTTCACCATTGTCCTGAATGTGCTCCTGAATGTCCCTTTGCCGATCCGTCCATGAAAGAGTTTCCATGCTGCGTAATTTAAAGAAAGCTTTATCTATGTGAAATGAATACACATAGCACAGAACAGTTTCATGGAAAGCTTCTTTCCAGTTTTTGTCTGAGGCTATTTCCCTTTTCACCATAGGCATCAATATGCTCCCAATATACCTTGGTAACTTTTTCTCCAAAAGGGTTTCCCTGATGCTGTATGAGAAGGAGAGGTATAACACTGCGAGTGGAATGCACAAGTCACAAAGCAGTTCCTCTGAAAGTTTCTCTCCAGTTTCTATCTGAACATATTTCCTTTTTCACCATAAGCCTCAAAGCACTCCCGAATATCCCTTCGCACGCTAAACATAAACAGTGTTAGAAAACAGCTCAATGAAAAGAGAAGCTTAATGGAGTGTGTGGAATTCACACGACACCTAAAAGTTTCACAGAAACCTTCTTTCTGGTTTTTAGAGGATATTTCTTTCTCCATATTCTAAAGAGCATTACCAAATATCCTTCCTCAGATTCCACAGAAAGTGATTTCAAAACGCTCCAACTAAAGAATGGTTTAATTCTATGAGATGAATACACACATCACAAAGCAGTTGCTCAGAAAGCTTCTGGCCAGTTTTCATCGGAAGACGTTTCATTGCCCAACTGAGGCCTCCGGGAGCCACTTAATATCCCTTCGCAGATTCCTCTAAGACAGAGGTTCCAAACTGGGCAATGTAGAAATAAGGTTTATCTCTGTGAAGCAAATGCACATAACAGACAGCAGTTTCTGGGAACGCTTCTTTCTGGGTTTTATGTGGGGATAATTCACTTTTTGCCATAGTCTTCTATGCGCTCTGAAATATCACTTTTTCGGTTTTACAGGAACAGTGTTCATACACTTCCTTACGAGAAAAGAGGTATAACACCCTGAGTGGAATGCACACATCACAAAGCAGTTTCTCAGAAAGCTTCTCTCCAATTTTTACCTGAAGATATTTCCTTTTTCATCATCATCGGCCTGAAGGTGCTCCTGAATGACCCTTCATGGATCTGTCCATGACAGAGTTTCCAGGCCACGTAATGTAAACAGAATTTTATCTATGTGAGATGAATAAACATAGCAAAAAGCAGATTCACAGAAAGCTTCTTTCCAGTTTTTATCTGAAGATATTTCCTTTTTCACCATGGTCGTGAATGTGCACCCGAATGTCCCTTTGCGGATCTGTTCATGACAGAGTTTCCAAGCAGCGTAATGTAAAGAAAACTTTATCTATGTGACATGAATACATACATCACTGAGCAGTTTCCCAGAAAGCTTCTTTCTAGTTTTTGTCTGATGCTATTTCCTTTTTCACCATAGGCGTCATTGTACCCCCGAATATCCCTTGGTACCTTTTTCTCCAAAAGGGTTTCCCCGATGCTGTATGAGAAGAGAGTTACAACACAGTGAGTGGAATGCACACGTCACAAAGCAGTTCCTCGGAAAGCTTCTCTCCAGTTTCTATCTGAAGATATTACCTTTTTCACCGTAAGCCTCTAAGTGCTCCCGAATATCTCTTCACACGCTAAACATAAACAGTGTTATAAAACCGCTCAATGAAAAGAGAAAACTTACTGCGCGAAAGGAATTCACATGACACATAGCAGTTTCACAGAAAGCGTCCTTCTTGTTTTTATCTGAGGATATTCCTTTCTCCATATTCTAAAGAGTGTTCCAAAATGTTTAGGAACATTTCCTCAGATTCCACAGAAACAGTGATTCCAAACTGCTCAATCCAAAGAATGATTTATCTCTATGAGATGAATACACACGTCACAAAGCAGTTGCTCAGAAAGCTTCTATCCAGCTTTCAACGGAAGATGTTTCCTTGCTCACCACAGGCCTCCAGAAGCCACTTAATATCCTTTCACAGATTCCTCAAAGACTGAGTTTCCAAACTGGGCAATGTAGAGTAAGCATTGACTCTGTGAAATGAATGTACATATCAGAGTGTAGTTTCTTGGAACGCTTCCTTCTGGATTTTATTTTAGGATATTTCAATTTTCGCCATAGTTTTCACTGTGCTCCGAAATATCACTTCTCGGTTTTACAGGAAGAGTGTTCAAACACTGCTTTATGAGAAAAGAGGTATAAATCCCTGAGTGGAATGCACATATCAGAAAGCAGTTTCTCAGAAAGTTTCTCTCCAGTTTTTATCTGAAGATATTTCCATTTTCACCATAGTCCTGAATGTGTTCCCAAATGTCCCTTTGCGGATCCGTCCATGACAGAGTTTCCAAGCTGCATAATGAGTAGAAAGCATTATCTATGTGAGATGAATAAACATAACAAAAAGAAGATTCACAGAAAACTTCTTTCCAGTTTTTATCTGAAGATATTTCCTTTTTCACCACAGTCCTGAATGTGCTCCCGAATGTCCATTCGTGGGTCCATCCGTGACAGAGATTCCAAGCTGCAAAATGTAAAGAAAGCTTTATCTATGTGAAATGAATACACCTATCACAGAGCAGTTTCACAGAAAGCTTCTTTCCAGTTTTTGTCTGAGACTATTTCTCTTTTCACCACTTCCTCAATGCCGAATGACAAGACAGGTATAACACTGTGAGTGGAATGCACATGTCACCAAGCAATACCGCGGAAAGCTTCTCTCCAGTTTCTATTTGAACATATTTCCTTTTTCACCATAGGCCTCAAAGCGCTCCTGAATATCCCTTTGCATGCTAAACATAAACAGTGTTAGGAAAATGCTCAATGAAAAGAGAAGCTTAACTGAGCGAGAGGAATTCACATGACACATAGCAGTTTCACTGAAAGCTTCCTTCAGGTTTTTATCTGAGGATATTTCTTACTCCATATTCTAAAGAGCGTTCCAAATGTCCTTCTTCAGATTTCATAGAAACAGTGATTTCAAACTGCTCAATCCAACGAATGATTTAACTCTATGAGATGAATAACCACATCACAAAGCAGTTGCTCAGAAAGCTTCTATCCAGTTTTTGACGGAAGACATATCCTTGCTCACCACAGGCCTCCGGGCGCCACCTACTATCCCTTCGTAGATTCTGCAGAGACAGAGTCTCCAAACTGGGCAATGTGGGGTCAGCTTTAATTCTGTGAAATGAATGCACATATCAGAGAGTTGTTTCTTGGAACTCTTCTTTCTAGGTTTTATGTGGGGATATTTTGCTTTTCGCCGTAGTCTTCAATGCGTTCTGAAACAGCACTTTTTTGATTTTACAGGAACACTGTTCAAACAGTGCCTTATGACAAAACAGGACGTATAACTCCCTGAGTGGAATGCACACATCAAAAAGCAGTTTCTCAGAAAGCTTCTCTCCAGTATTTATCTCAAGATATTTCCTTTTTCACCATAGGCCTGAATGTGCTCCCAAATGTCCCTTCACAGATCCGTCCATGACGGAGTTTCCAAATGGCGTAATATAAAGAAAGTTTTATCTATGTGAGGAGAATAAACATATCTATCACAAAGCCATTTCACAGAAAGCTTCTTTCCAATTTTTGTCTGAGGCTATTTCCTATTTCACCATAGTCGTCCATATACTCCCGAATGTCCCTTGGTAGCTTTTTCTCCAAAGGGATTCCCAATCCTGTATGAAAAGGAAGGTATAACTCTGTGAGTGGAATGCCCATGTCACAAAGCAGTTCCTTGGAAAGCTTCTCTCCAGTTTCTATCTGAACATATTTCCTTTTTCACTATAAGCCTCAAAGCACTCCCGAATATCCCTTCGAAGACTAAACACAATGTTAGAATATTGCTCAATGAAAAGAGAAACTGAATTGTGTGAGTGGAATTCACATGACACAGAGCAGTTTAACAGAAAGCTTTCTTCTGGTTTTTATCTGAGGGCATTTCCTTTTCAGCACATTCTAATGAGCGTTCCCAAATGTCCTTTCTCAGGTTCCACAGAAACAGTGATTTCAAACTGCTCAATCCAAAGAATCATTTAACTCTATGAGATGAATACACATATCACAAAGCAGTTGCTCAGAAAGCTTCTGTCCAGTTTCCAACGGAAGACATTTCCTTGCTCACCACAGGCCTCCGGGTGCCACTTAATATCGCTTCACAGATTCTTCGAAGATGGAGTTTCCAATCTTGGGAAACCAAGATTCCCCAGTACTCTTTGAGAAGAAAGGTATAACTCTGTGAGTGGAATGCACACGTCACAAAGCAGTTCCTCGGAAAGTATATCTCCAGTTTTTATCTGAAGATATTTCCGTTCTCACCGTAAGCCTCAAAGAGCTCCTGAATATCCATTCTCATGCTAAATATAAACAGTGATAGAATACTGTTTAACGAAAAGAGAAGCTGAAATGTGTGAGTGGCATTCACATGACACAGAGCAGTTTCACAGAAAGCTTCCTTCTGGTTTTTATCAGAGGGTATTTATTTTATAGCATACTCTAAACCTTCCTTCTGGTTTTTATCTGAGGATATTTCTTTCTTCATATTCTAAAGACCGTTCCCAAATGTCCTTCCTCAGATTCCACACAAAGAGTGATTTCAAACCTCTCCAACCAAATGGTGTAACTCTATGAGATGAATACACATGTCACAAAGCAGTTGCTCAGAAAGCTTCTATCCAGTTTTCAATGGAAGATATTTCCTTGCTTACCACAGGCCTCCAGGTGCCACTTAATATCCCTTCGCAGATTCCTCAAAGACAGAGTTTCCAAACTGGGCAATGTAGAGTAAGCTTTAACTCTGTGAAATGAATGCACATATCAGAGAAGAGTTTCTTGGAACGCTTCTTTCTAGGTTTTATTTGAGGATATTTCACTTTTCGCGATACTCTTCAATGCGCTCTGAAACAGCACTTTTTTGGTTTTACAGGAACAGTGTTCAAACACTGCCTTATGTGAAAAGAGATATTACTCACTGAGTGGAATGCACACATCACAAAGCAGTTTTTCAGAAAACTTCTCTCCAGTTTTTATCTCAAGATATTTCCTTTTTCACCATATGCCTGAATGTGCTCTCGAATGTCCCTTCGTGGATCCGTCCTTAATGGAGTTTCCAAACGGCATAATATAAAGAAAGTTTTATCTATGTGAGATGAATAAACATATCTATCACAAAGCAGTTTCACAGAAAGCTTCTTTCCAATTTTTGTCAGAGGATATTTCCTTTTTCACCATAGCCGTCCATAATCTCCTGAATGTCCCCTGGTAGCTTTCTCCAATAGGGATTCGACAATCCTCTATGAGAAGAAAGGTATCTGTCAGTGGAATGCACACGTCACAAATCACATGCTCAGAAGACTTATTTGCATTTTCTATCTGAAGATATTTCTGTTTTCACCGTATGCCTCAAAGTGCTCCCGAATATCCCTTCGTAGTCTTAAAAAACAGTCTTAGAACACTGTTCAATGAAAAGAGAAGCTGAACTGCGTGGGTGGACTTCACACGACACAGAGCAGTATCACAGAAAGCTTCCTTCTGGTTTTAATCTGAGGGTATTTCTTTTTCAGCATATTCTATAGATCGTTCCCAAATGTCCTTTCTCAGATTACACAGAAACAGTGATTTCAAACTGCTCAATACAAAGAATAATTTAACTCTATGAGATCAATACACACATCACAAAACAGTTGCTTAGAAAGCTTCTCTCTAGTTTTCAACAGAAAACTTTCCTTGCTCAACACAGGCCTCCGGGTGCCACTTAATATCCCTTCGCAGATTCCTCAAAGACAGAGTTTTCAAAGTGGTCAACATACACAAACCTTTACCTCTGTGAAATGAATGTACGCATCAGAGAACAGTTTCTTGGAACGCTTCTTTCTGGGTTTTATTTGAGGATATTTCACTTTTCACTGTAGTCTTCAATGCGCTCTGAAATAT